>NW_028247720.1:0-86224 GCF_964263255.1 Lissotriton vulgaris | reverse complement strand
CTGTGGATGTCTGATTATCTCCTGTGACCACTGCTGCCTCTGTGTTCCTAATACTGGTTTCTTGATCTATGACAGAGGATACATCTACAAATAGGATTTTGCTGTTGGGGATCGAGTTATCTTATATCCTGGTGGATTTGTCTGGTGCCTGTACAGGGCAGTCGTGGACTTCCTGTCCTTCTTGTACTTCATGGGCCTTGAAGGTGGCTGGGTTGATGATATAAGTGGGGACTAGCTTGCTCAATTGCCTGCTAGACTCAGACATGCACAACTATTATGTGATTTACCGCAAATGTACACAAAATTAAACATTTTCTTTAACATTTCACCATGATTTATATTCAATTTTATTTTAAAAAATCAATAATTTCAGTTATCTTGTGAATAACAACACACTTTTTTTATATGTAAATCAAGACAGTTTCAAAATGATTCAAAAAAATGATTGTATGTTCTAAACATATATAATTGTCTATTATAGAGCCCAGTGGGTACTAGACTGCACAATCGCCCATCTAAGCAGGCTATTATTCAGTTTAAGCCCCCATCAGAGCCCTGCAGGATTGGTTAGGGGGGTGGGGTGGTTGGGTGAGGTGCACACTGATTTTAGATAAGACTATCTCTTATTGGCTTTTGACTACTCCTACCTCAACTCAACTTTGTGGTACTCCCTTGGGTTGCATTTTATCGAGCCTGGTCGCCATTTCAAACATCTGCCCATGGGTGGGGGTGGGGGGTGGTCTATTTAACATGCTCACCTGGCACGCAGCCCATCCTGTGGCCTGCGGCTCAAACTGACCTCCAACATGCACACTGGGCTAATGGCATGAGGATTACAGATCTGTGCACCATGCATACAAGGCCAGAATTTCATCCTGTGGTGCGAGTGTTATACAGACCTGTGCAACATGCACCCTGGGACCTTATGTCAACCTGTGGCTCGCAGGTTACACCGCTCTCCACACCATGCACACTAGGCCAACATTCACCCTTTTGTGTGAGGGTTAAACAGATTTGTGCAACACACACACTAGGCCAGCATTTCATCCTTTGGTGTGAGGATTAAACATATTTGTGCAACATGCACACTAGGCCAGAATTTCACCCTTTGGTGTGAGGGTTAGACAGATCTGTGCAACATGCACACTAGGCCAGCATTTCACCCTTTGGTGTGAGGGTTAAACAGATTTGTGCAACATGGCTCCCTGGTATAGTATTTCAAACTGTGGCTCGCAGGTTCCACCGCTCTCCACACCGTGCACACTAGGCCAACATGGATCCTGTTTAGTCTGCTGATGGGATATAAATACGATGAATACATGTTATTGGCCTAATATATACAATATAACCCTATAACCGCACGTTAGCATAGCCTTATTCACAATTGTATTATTGTAGTTAGGAACGATTCACTGTAGTGCTGCTTAAACCTATTGGTATAACCAGAGCCATCTTGTTTCATTTCTCTGTTTCAAGTACTGTTTCCCTGAAATCACGTGATTAGGCTTTCTGCACGAAACCACTATGGCAGACCTAGCTGTCTGCTCCACTCATTAGTTTGTAGCTCATGGAAACCCAAGGTCACACCTGCCCTTCTTGTGGTGGGCGCACATTCTAGCAGAGCCCGTTCCTGAACTCCCCGAGCTACAGATAGAAAGGGAGGCACCTTACTGACCTGCCCCCGGAATAGCTTAGGCCTAGCTACTAGCAATCAATTGTGCCTTATATGGGTCTTCCTGCTGGCTCACTGACAAGTTGTATCTTTCCTAGTTGTCGCGTTCTAATCTAGGACCCCGATCAATACTGTGACCTTATGCCCCTATAAGGCTATAATCCATTTATTCCCCTATAATGGCATAAACGATCAAGAGTGATATTTCAGAAACTCGTCTCTGGCCTAACACGATCAGAGCCACATTTCAGAATCTCTTCCTCTGCAGCTTCCTCTGCAGCTCATTAGAGCAAATGACACAGCAGAAGCCACTATCTAAGATTCCTAGATTACACTCCGAGTTCTTCAACAAGATAAAAACTTAGCAACCTGGGAAAGCCCCGCTTGCTATGTTTTGATTAGTAATAGAACTCTAATGAGCACTGAGAGACGATCACTTCCTAGTGACATCTTTATTGACGTCTTATGTCCAAAAACCTACGTCAAACAAGGCCCCTTTCAGGTATAAATATTACCAACGTTGCCTTAAGCAAGCGCTGCCTCAATTACATCGATGATAGCGATGGTGTGGTGAACATAGGAGCAGAACAGCTGTTCCCTGCAGAGCCCAGCAGATACAAGCTGCCCACGGACGCTGCCCCTCCTCCTCCTCGATGCGCTGAGAGAGACGCTGTCTTTTCTCCTGCCGAGAAAATCCAGCTCCGGCGTTTCCAGCCTACTCTTGCGAGTGACTGGGATATCGAGTCCTGGAAGGAGATACAAGACCTCCAACATTCTATTCCAGAGGTATGGTGTTGACTAAACCCATAGAGAGAATTCTTGAAGCAAACCTTGGCAAAACGAACTTAACTAAAACTGCTACTTACTTACTCCCTCTCAAGTATTAGGCTTAGGTCAGGTACACTGGGGTAGGCGTAGTTAGAAGCACCAGTTGAGTACGTTAGCTAAATGTATATATGAATGTATATATTTTATTCATTTTAAACCATTGTATGGCTAAGAAACCATATCAATGCTTTTACAGTATTATTTCGCAATCCTCATTTTACTGTACGCACTTTTTATAATAACTAGTCTTGCAATTGTGGCAATTCATTTCTCTTGCATGAGAAGAAAGACTGTTCAATAAATAATACCTTTTTATTGAAAACGCCCGTCTCTCTATTCTCTGCACTTTGGTGAAAGTAATCTGCAAAAAACTGACTGAGTAAAATAACTGTCTATTGTTTCACACAACTCTAGAGATTGACTCCTATTATAAGGAGCAAAGTTGTCATGTTTATGCGGTTGTTGGAAAACTGAATCCCTTCTTGTCTGTACCAGGGAAGCTGATCACTTCCTATTCAGTCAAGAAAGTTTCCAGTGACCTCTGAGCTAGTTGGTAACAAACCCAATTAAGTTTAGCATAGTCAGTGGAGACCTGGAAGATCCGCACTTCTACGACCATACTACTGTTTATGTTATTCCAATGCGCAGGGCCTATTGGGAAAATACTACATGGCGCCCAACGTTTGGTAAGGCGATAAAACTAACGCAAGACGTTAGAGTAACTCAGTCGTGCATTTTTCACACAGACCCCTTTCTACCGTAAATACTCCAATAGACGTCTGGAGTGGGTGAAAGGTTAAAATCCGCCCGAACTTAGTAGGAAGAGATTCCTATGTAAAGCTCTGGTTTATTCAACGTTGAAGGATACAGTGTTCCAAAATATTGTGCACCTAATCTTTGTCTCCTTGGAGACCTGCTCTGCAAAACCTTTCTGACAATAAAATGTCAGACACTGAAAATGGAACCGCTGCACCCGCAATAAATGCGACTGAGCAGGGTCCTGTCGGTACTACTGAACCAGGTGCAATAATCATCCCAGCACATTTAAGAAAATCTATAACGTCAAAACTTATAGACAATGGACTGACCACACAAGGTGGCACAGTCGTCTTCGTGATAGAGGCACACGAATATCGGCAGACAGAGGTATTCTATTCTTGGATAAAATTTCCAGCGGCAAACGCCGCAACACACGAGTTCCACTATTACAAAATAGGGGATCCACCGGAAGAGTACGCTCCTTTCGAGGACATTGAAATCCCATTAAAATTCCAAGAGCATTTGCTCTGGTTTAAAGGCGCCCTACAACATAATGATCATATTACCAGGCTCGGTCCACTAGGTAGACCAGGAGCAACGTGGCCGGTTCTAGCCAGCTACACACCACATCCGGACATTGCAAAAATGTCTAGAGAAGAACTTTTAGCACAGCTAAAAACATTAATCAAAATACATAGGCAATAAGTCCAATATGTAATGCGGACTACTACAGTCCAAACAGCTGTAAATATACCACAGCTGACCCCTCATCAGGGGAACACCAATAAAATTACACCACAGAACATACAGTCATGTCTTGGTAAAACACCCATAAAACGGGAACAAATTCCTTTCTGGTTAGCGCAGAAAATTACTCAAATAGAGGCAGTATTTCCGAATACTACCCCTATTGAGAAACACAGAATTCTGACCATCTGCCTTCCAATGGGGGTCGCACCACAAGTGGAGGACTGTGACACTTGGGGTACAGTCTTTGCTTCCATTTACACAAAAAGACATGGTGTTCCGTCCATGGCGGTAATACCAGAAGTGCTAAAACAGATTCAGAATGAATACGGTCCGGAACCTGCTTTAACTCTTGGTATGAAATTACTGAAAGACTTCAAACAGGTCTCGGCTATACTACTAGCCAACATAAAAGGAGAAGCAGCATCTGTGGCGATCCGCCAGAAATTGAAGGAAACAGATATAACAGAACAAACAATTGAGCTTGCCAGAATCATAGAAAAATGCTATGAAGAATTAGGTAGAGACAGTTTGGGTGGAAAACCAGTAAAGCCCCAACTGCTCGAAAATCCTGAAAAATTATTTATTAAAAATAATTCAAACACTCCTAAAAAGAGCTGAGATGGAAATAAACAATCCACTCCCAAAGAAAAAGTTTTCCAGTCCAGAGGAAGGTCTCCTCGACGGAGGGAAAGAACTCTGACTCGAGAACACCAGTTTCCCCAGAGGGAGCCCTCTGAAAAAAGATATAACCTTAGAAATAGGGATAATTTGAAGAAGCCTGATAGATATCAAAGTATTGATACACGTCCCTCTCGATCTTTTTCGCAGAAATCGGAAAGAAGAGGACGGTCAGACCCAGGAGAGCACACCAAGTCCAAAGAAAAGGAACCTGCTCAAAGTAAAAAATCTCAATTTCCAAGAAAGAAGGTAGCCAGTATTAGAGTAATCGAACATGCCGAGAATACTGAGGACACAGTTGAAAAACGGGGAGTGGGCACAGACAATGCTAGACAGTGCAGCAGAAATCACCATAGCTCACAAGATCCTGATGAGTCATCTGGAGACAGTGGACACGAATGAATATATTCAAGTAGAAACTGCCGACACCAGAGTTAGCGAGACCTATAAGATATACGAAATAACACTGCGTAGAGAGGGTGATAAGACTAGGAAAATAAAGGGTCTATATTGGGATAAACTCTCAAAAGGCTATGACATTCTGTTAGCTGAAAAAGATTGGCCCCCAGAGTTTGTCAGGGAGTGCCCTCGTGGCGAAGAAATGATTATGCCTGCCTTCTCGAATCACATTCCGATACACAAAAAATCTACATATGCAAGGAAATGGGCAGTAGCCCAGGCACCAGCATTATATAAAAATCATGTAGGATGGGATGAGGACTCTCCTCCTCACAAAATCCAATTAAAAAGCCAACCGACTGCACAAAGGCAGTATCCCATTAAGCAAGAAGTTAAAAAACAAGTCAGGGAGATTTTAGATCAACTTGAATACCAGGGGGTGATTGAAACATGCACCTCTCAAATGAACAATCCTTTGTTTCCTGTCTCCAAACCAGACAATTCATATCGTCTAGTCTTGGATTACAGACACCTTAACGCATGTTGCAAAACATTTGCAGTACAGAATTCGCATAGTGCTGCACTAATGAATTACATAGTTAGGAAAAAATATAAAACGACATTAGACATATCTAATGGTTTCTTTTGTTAAAATATTGCACCAGAAAGCAGATGCTTGACCGCTTTCTCAGTAATGGGGTCACAGAAAAATTTCTGTAGGCTCCCACAGGGATTCAAGAATAGCCCAGGACTATTCTCAGCCAGACTAACAGAGTTACTACAAATGTATGATGATGAGGCATTATCTTACGTAGATGATATCTATCTCACAGACGACAACTTGGAGACTCACTTGAAAAGAGTGAACACCATTATACTTGGGTTCGCAACAGAGGGTTACAAATTCAAATTTAAAAAGTCTCGAATCGCCCATCTGACAGTATTATTTTTAGGATACGAATTATCAAGTGAAGGGAAAAGCCTAGCGGACAACTTCTTAGAGAAGTGCGCTGTACTCCAAGCTCCAAAAACGCTGAAGAACTTACAATCGATTCTGGGCTTCCTGAATTTCGGTAGAACTTACATTCTAAATTATGCAGAGAGGGTTAAACCTCTCTATGAACTAATTAAACCTGATTTTAAACCAATCAATTGGACTCAAAAACACACAGACATTTTGAGATCACTGCAAACAGACATGTTAGCAAAAACAAAATTAGATACACGTGACAACACACGCAATCTTGTAATCAAAGTCATCCCAGGAGGATGCGGATTCACGTACCTGACCTCTAATGAGGGAGAAAAGGTACCAATTTCAATTAAATCTCACTTGTACACACAAGCAGATAAAACATTCAGTCTCACAGAAAAAACCGTGAAAGCAGTGGAAACTGCATTAGCGAATGAACGAGAACTAGCACATGGTAGAAGGATCAATATCCTCACAGCGGAATCCGCCTTCGAGGCGCTATTCAGCCCAGTAAATCTGCCCACAGTGTCACTGGATCCGACATGGATACAGTATGTAGATTCTCTTGGAGCGGAAGATGTGAAATACTATTTCGTCCCGCAACTCGAAGAACTGAATGACTTGACTTATGAAGAAGAATCTCCTCTGCCAATCGAACTTCTGCCTCTCCCACAGTACGCCTGTATAATCTATACAGATAGATTTGTACAGCATTTCAACGTAGAGAACAAATCCTACGATGCAGCCTGCGCGATTGTTAAAGGTCGCTGGCTGTGCTGTAAATTCAGACCGAAAATAACAAAAACTGAATCAGTAAGAAACTGTTCGGCTCAGAGAGCTGAAATCAGATCTTTAAAGATGGCGCTTGAAAATGCAGAAAGTGAATTCCCGACACTAATCGTGTGTGATTCGCATTTTTGCGTCAACTCTTACAATAATAAGTTACAGAGCTGGATTGAAAATGATTACAAAGATGACACAGGTGCCACAATAAAGCATAAAATGCTTTGGAAACAGGTAGCTCTTTTACAGAAAGAACTACAAAAGACTCACGTGATACACACTCTGAGTCATCAACGTGATGGCGTTCACGTTGCAGGGAATTCATTGGCTAATACAGCCACAGCGGAAGCAACTAAAGCGGCTTCCGTAGCCACAAAAAAGCCTTCAGAAAAATACATAGACGGGGAAACCATGCTGGCAGTAAAAACGTCCGTAAAAGGCGACTGTGCAGCACTACCCGTGAACTATCCACTCAATTATGCATACGTAATTGATGCAAACTCTGTTCCTTTTGCTCGAATCCCTGGAGTGGGGGATAGGGTAATTCCAAACATGAACAGGAGAAGATTCCTACCACAGGAGGCACATATGGGGTTGGGTCTGAGACACCAAACAATCAGGGACTCTCTGAGAGAGTTGCAATCACAGTACTGGTGGCCGGAAATGAGTGTAGGTATTCATGATTTTGCAAAAAATTGTGAAGACTGCAACAGGGATCGCAGTGGAGAACCGGCCAGTGTAGTGTCAGGAACCCTAATAGAAAGCATAAGGCGATCTATCCGCGCAATCAAACAAGAGAAACGCGTCCCATTGTATATCCATAAGGCTAAATCCACTTAAAAAATGTGGCCCCAGCGCTCGGCTGACGCTAGAACGGTTATAAAAGATCTGCGACTCTTTATCGGCACATACGCAATTGCCATGTTCTATTCTGACCAGGGTCCTGCTTTTATTTTATTTATTTATTTATTTATTTGTTTACATTTGTAATGCGTACAGCTACCCAACAAAGGGTTTCCCGGCGCGGCAGATCCCAATAGCAATGCGGTTACAGAAAACTAGATGTTAAAGAGCCATGTTTTTAAGGCTTTTCTGAATTTGATGTAATTCGACTCAGACCGCAATGTATGTGGCATTGAATTCCAGAGAGAAGGTCCTAGGAATGAGAAGGACTTGCCACCCATGCGTGACAGCCTGGTCCTTGGAATTTCAAAATGATTTGCCGTGGAAGACCGAAGAGATCTGGAAGGACGGTATGGGCGCACCAGGTTTTGCAGATATTTAGGAGCGGTGTTGGTGGAAATCCTGTGCATAAAACATAGAGATTTGAATTTAACTCGGTTTTCAATTTTTAGCCAGTGTAACTTCCTGATGTATTTAGTGGTTGGAGTAGAGATGGGAATTTTACAGAGTAGTCTGGCTGCTGCATTTTGCACTGATTGCAACCTGCGGACAGTAGCTTTGTTCGCCCCCAGGTACAAAACGTTGCCATAATCTAGCCTAGATGTTATTAGGGCATTGACAACTGTTTTCTTGGTGTTTTCGGGCAGCATCCAACAGATCTTTTTTAGCCATTTTAATATGGCAAAGCAGGTGGCTGAAGTCTTTACCGCTTGCTGATGTAAACTGAGTGAGTCGTCAATAATGACGCCCAGGTTGCGAGCATGAGTAACCGGGGTAGGGGGGGTGCCCATTTCAGTTGGCCAATGTTGGGGTCCCCAAAATTCTTTATTTTTGCCCAACACGATTAACTCGGTTTTTTCGCCGTTAAGTTTTAGGAAGTTTTTTTGCATCCAGTCGGCGATTTTACAGAGTCCGAGTTGTAGGGTGGAGGAATTATCAGAATCAGCAGCTATAAAGAAAAAAGCAGCTGGGAATCATCAGCCTAGGAAAACATTAAAAGCCCTGTTTCCTCCACTATTTTGGCCAGGGGGCTCATATACACGTTGAAAAGCAACGGGCTAAGAATAGAGCCCTGTGGAACTCCGTGTTTGAATGTCATGGTATCGGAGCAGGCAGTTTGTGAGAAGACCTGGAACGTGCGGTTTTCCAATAATGATCTAATCCAGTTGAGAGCTGCCCCACGGATGCCCAGGGAGTGGAGTGTTTGGGCGAGGACCGCATGCGACACGGTGTCGAATGCCGCGCTGAGGTCGAGCAGCACAAGTGCCACTGTTTCGCCCTTGTCCACCATGCGGCGGATATTTTCGGTTACCCCCAGCAAGGAAGTTTCTGTGGAAAAGCCTGCACGAAATCCCGACTGGTGGGATGGTAATAGGTCATGAGTGGTAATGAAATCAGTGAGGCAACGATGCACATGTTTCTCCAATATTTTTGCAAAGGTGGGCAGCAAGGATATTGGGCGGAAGTTAGCTGGCAAATTGGGGTCTGCGCCAGCTTTCTTCAGGAGCGGATGAATCATTGCATGCTTCCATTCACTGGGTACAAATTGTTCCAGTAACGAAGCATTGAGAAGATCAGTGATGGTAACCAAGACGTTGCTGTTAAGTTGCTTTAAGACTGAGCATGGCAATGGGTCTTTAGGTGAGCCAGATGTAATAGTTTTTAGCAGCCTTTGAACCATATCAGGGTTCAGCAAGGGCCAACTATCAAGTGTGACAGAAGATGCATTAACCGGAGTAGAGCAAGCCGGAATGCCTGGGGCATTACCCGAGGTAGGTGATGCACAGTTTGGGGTAGCTTCAGTGGTTAACTTATATTTATTAGAAGCTTGATTAATGTCTTGGTGAATTTGGTCGACTTTATTGATGAAGAAGGCAGCTAGTAGGTCACATTGAGTTTTATTAAGTTCAGGTGGGAGTTGAGACGTATTAGAGCCAGCCAGCTCTTTTACTAGCTTAAAAAGTGTTTTGGAGTGGTCTAAGGCATTTGTGAATTTTGTGCAGATGAATTCTGCTTTAGCCTTGCTACACTGCTTTTTATACGCTATTAACTGAATTTTGTATTTTTCCTTGATTACAGGTGAGTAACTCCTCCTCCATTGACGTTCAAGATTTTTACATCTAGTCTTTTCATTTTGTAAAATATCGTTGAACCAGGGCGCAGGAGAGCGGTGGGTGTTAGGTTTAAGCTTTGTTTTGGGCAGGGTGGAGTCAATGGCTGCAAGAAGCCAGTTTTGTACTGTGGAGGAAAGCTGTTGAACAGTGGTCTTAGTGCAAGGCCTATGTTCTTCCAGGAGGGTATTGAGACTGTCAATGTCAAGTTGTTTCTACTTTCTTATAAACTGGGTGGGTAGGGGAGTATTATCTTTATTTATTGGGTCGACCTGAAGGGCAAATTTAACCAAATAGTGGTCGGACCAGGGCAGAGGCTGGGCAGAATGCGTCACAATATTGTTAAGATTGGAAAAGATGGGATCTAGCAGGTGTCCAGCACGATGTGTAGGCCCTGAGTTCTTTAAGGTTAGATTGAGAGCTGTTAAGTCATTTATGAAGTCTTTAGCTAAAGAGCATTCCTCATCCTCTAGATGCAAGTTTATGTCGCCTAAGATTGTGAAATTGGCAGTTCTCATGGCTAACGGTCCGATAAGTGCAGACATATTTGTCACCCATTTGGATGCTGCCCCCGGAGGCCGATACACAAGGACTCCGGCTAAAGTGAAATAAGGGGCTAGCTTAAGTTTAAATGTCGCCGCTTGGCAGCCATCACATAAAAGAGGTTTAAATTCGCAATTAAAGATCTTTTTGAAGATGATGGCAATTCCTCCGCCAGGTATCTTTTCCCAGTCAAGTCTGGTGATAGCGTAGGAGTCCGGAAGTGCCATAGCTATGTCTGGACCCAAACTTTCTTTGAGCCAGGTTTCAGTAATAAACAATGCGTCGGGTGCTTCATCTAAGAGTAGGTTAAAAATTTCTAGTTTATGCATTGGTAAAGAGTGACAATTGAGGCTAATAAAGGAAAAGGATTTTGTCTTTGATTTTGAGGAGTTCTTAAGGGAATCAGCTCTCGAGCTTATAAGGAGGCCATGGCCAGCATGGGTGTTGGCTTGCGGTATTCTTGTCAGTCACACCCCGAAGGGAACAGTGCGGTAGAAAGAAAAAACAGGGACATAAAGTGATCTATAACAGCGAAGGTATTAGGTTCAGGTGCTGGGTGGGTCAAACATTTAATAAGTGTCCAGTTAAGTCTTAACAATTTGCCAAGAAATTCTCTAAAAGGTTTCAGCCCATATGAACTATTGTTCGGAACTAGAATGCACATTCAGGACTTAGATAGTCAGGTATCAGTGGTAAAAGATAAGAAAAAATACTTTGACATCAAAGACCGTTTGGCTGTTTACAGGACTTGAATGAAACAAGAAATTCCTTAAGCAACATAAAGTTAAAGCAACAGCCAACTACCACTGACGAGGCACCACCAGCCCCAGCAAGGCCTGTCTGGATTCCAAAGATTGGGGATCTAGTCAGAGAAAAAATAGCGGTGAAGAAGGAATTTGGGCCTTCTTACAGAAAAGCAGTACCTGTCTTAGCAATCAACGGAACAAGATCAGTAGTACTACCGCTCCTTGCTGGTAAAAAGGAGAACATAGTTGTATCAATCGACCTGGTAAAACCACAAGCATGTGGCCTATAATCAACAGTAGGCCCAGTGGACTCCTGAGAAACAACAGAAACCCAAACTTGCAACAATCCAAGAGCTTCAAACAGAAAGACTAATCACATTTGATCAGCCTGCAGTGCGCAGTGAGGGACTATGCAATAATGCCATGGAACTCGTGCCACTTGGAACACAGATTGAAACAGTTCGTCAAGAAACACCAGTCTACAATGATGTGGCATCAGAATGTGCTACCGAAAGACAAAGTGAGAGAACAATTCCGACAATTGACAGAACTACCTCTGGCTACTTCATCAACTTCGATAACTTTTCCGAGGATCAAAGCAACCCCGAAGTAATGCCAGAAATAAAAAAGACTTTTAAAGAAAAAGCAACAGAACTCTTTCATCAACTCAAGGAAATTTACCTTATTTCTCCATGGTTAGAGTTCTGGTTTGGACTAGGTGTATTTTTCCTCCTGCTTTGGCTCATCATGGTAATTTGTTTGGGAAAATTAATTGAGGGAAAATATAGTACAATGGACACAGCAAGTCAGAACATCAACTTAGTCCTCAAACCACACAGATCATCCCACGTGAAGAAAAGAGAACTGTTAACAGTAAATGTCACAGCCATTCCAATACCCGGCGGGGTAGTATGGGACAAAACTGACTATGAAATATATGGTCCGGTCGAAATCCTGAAATATCCTCATCAATTCAAGGTTTCCTTAAGTGACTTTGTAAAACCTAGTACATTCTCTGATGATTGGGACTTTGAAAGTATTAATAATATGATGTCTGATTTAGTAATGTCAGCAAGATTCACAGAACATGATTATTTACAAGGTTCATCTAATTACGAGCAGATGTTCTGCTCCACACACTATGGTGATCATTACTTGCATAAATCTGCACAACCTAGAAATGTTTTTAAATATAACCAATGGGAACATTGTGCTACTCCACCTAAAAGCAGTTCTAAAACATTCTATGAGAAATTTCAGTACTTCTGAGGGTTTAACACCAGTGATGCAGAAACATTTTATTATAAACTGTTAGATAAAACAGGATTGAAAACTATGCTGACAAATACTAAATTGATATATTCAGAAGCATTTTATGAAAAAATGATGAAATTTGGTTTTGATTATTGGAAAAATAACATTGAAACATAAACAATCTGGGGTACAAAAGATTGGCAGGTACAAGGCCTAGAAGCATTATTTCGAGCCTGCATGATCCCAGAACAAATAATGTTTTTAAATGAAACAATTCAACAAACAACCTGTCTTGGCCTAGCTAAGATCAAAGACCTTAACAAACCATCTATTCCGAAGCCAATACCTGATAATGCAACAACAGATATTGAAATAGACGTATCTAAAATTTTACATCTAAACAGAACACATCCTGATTGGAAAAAGTGGTTAATCTGGCCTACTGACACGAATAACTGTCAAGATAGATTCCTGAATAAAACACAGGGGTTAACAATGACCAGACCAGACCCTAGATACTCCCAGAGACAACATCCAGGGATAGTAACAACATACAGTGTAGGGAAGCTATGCCTTGAATGGCTAGAATCATCCACCCTGGCTGAAATTCAGCAACACTTATCTTTACTTAAAGATGGTGCTGATTTGCGCGATTTTATTATGGGACCACGCAAACAGCGTCAAAAACGCTTCATAGTGGCCAGCATCTATGCGGCATACAATGAGGCTTGGAAAGTCACACAAATTGAAACAGCTGAAAAAATACGAGAAATTGATGGTATTAATTTGGAAAAAAAAATCACTTTCTGTAGTGGACAACGGGTTAATGACTCTGTCCTCCAGAATATATTCACTGGACAGTATTGTATCTTCTGCCATAGATATAATAGACAAAGACTTGCTAATGTTACAGCATGGCCAGTCGCAATTGCGTTCTATTGTACAGTTAGGCTGGACGCTGCAAAATCTTCGTTCAGGCTATGTGCCTTGGCGTTTAATCAACACAACGTCATTATTTTCCATCTTTAACCTTACTGATAAACAAATCAGCTTGGCACAGAAAGGAGCAGACTATACAATCCTGAGCATCGAAAAACTTGAGAGATTACCTTTGACAATGTCAGAAAGTCCTGTCATTGAATGGATAATACACGGGATTATCACAATTCCGATAACAACTTTCCGATTTAAAAATTGCCTTGAATACATACCTACTGGCCGGTGTGAACGATTGGGTAAAGGATACATTAAGTCAGCATGGAAATTACCATACACACACACATGCTATAGTGACAGCAACAAAAATGTATTTCTTAGTGGTGAAAACTGTAAACATTCACTAAGCGGTATACTTTTGTGCCAGGGTATTAATTTACACGGAGCCTGTGAAGGAAATTCTAACAACCTTTCATGCCACCAGCATGTCACACCTGCAACACAGATAGAGCCTTTCTTTAAGCAACTCTCGAATGGGAGTTACATTCTAATAACGGATCGCAGCTGTTGTGGCCTTTTGTCAGGGAAAGCATATCTCGTAAGCGTAACTTCCATGGTCAAATGCTGTATGCAAGCATTGTTTCCAAACGGCCCTGGAGACACTGAGACTCCCATATGGCCTCGTTTGAATTTCTCTTCTATACGAATTGATACTTTAAGCAGAATGAAGTCTGTGCTTTTGCAGACAACAGTGCCCATCACGTCATCAAAAGAGACGTATGAACTCCAAGTTGCAAGGACAACTTCAGAGATTCATGACATTTTATCAACAAATTGCCCCGTGCATTTCACAGAAATGCTTAGCCAAATCCTTAACATGTCTAGTGCCATAGGCATCCCAGGCATATTTAAGACGATTTTTACGGGACTGCTAACACCATTCAAAGCAATTCTGGGAATCATTCCTAATTTTGTCCATTCAGTCTTTGGCGGCATACCCCTGATTTTGGGACTTGTAGCAGGCATTTTATTTTTGACCGTCCTGCTCCGATATGGCAAGCCAAAACTCAGACATGACTCCTACAAGGATGGAAGAAACGATCCTAGCAATCTGCTACCGGGACCGAATAACTAGAGTCCTTGGATTGGCCAGGCTGAGAGATCTAAACATGACCTGATTTCTTTCATTCAGACCGATATGGCAGACCTGCATCTTACCTGTGCTTCGATGTATGCTATGCGGAGATAAGTGCGTGTTGGACATCTGTCTTGCACTTCCATCAGCAGTACCAATGGATATCGATACTTTGCTAAGTCCTATAACGGCTCACGCATTGTGTTGTCCCCAGCGGCTACCAATCCTGATGACGGCATTCGTTGAGACTCCTGTGCTACGAATAGGTGGTAACAGTGGAGCGAGAAATAAAAGCAACATCACCCAGGTACGACCTTCTGTGAGCATTGCTGATCCAGACTTTGATGATAGCAATCATTCTCACACCTGCCAAGTTACAGCACTATCGAACTTGGTCGAACTGTCACCTGATTTTGTAGACCAATTTTTTGAGAGCCTGTCTGATATGATGTTCTCCCCTGAACAGAAACAATAATTTTGAAAAGCATTCCGACACACAGCGTTCCCATGAACTCTGAATTCGGCCTTCAGTTTTGATCAACAAAAACTGCTGAAAAGCGTTGGAACTCTATTCCCCCGTTCAACAAGAATTTTTTGAATTGAACACTTTTTAAAAAATATTTAACTTTTTCTGGCACAAAAATTCTTTGCTTAAAGTAGACCTATTCATAAAGAACAGAAGCTTCTATTTTTAGGTAATTCTAGAGACATAATAATTTAACATCAGCCTCTAGCACATGTTACAGCAATTGCATTTATATGTGATGAAATTATCTCGCCTTTCTTTTCTGTATTAAGAGATATTTCATGTGTACTTTTTCGCAAAATCGTTCACTGATTGCATATGCTATAATTTTGAATGATTTCTATGCTTAAAGACGTACAGTACAAATAATTCCATGTATTGCAAATACGCCATTTCAAATGCAAATGTGTATTTTGGGGTGGGTAATGTTACACATGCATCTTTTTGCTATAATTTTTAGTAAATTGATGGACATAAATTCGTGGTGTGGGTGTCGCGTTCTAATCTAGGACCCCGATCAATACTGTGACCTTATGCCCCTATACGGCTATAATCCATTTATTCCCCTATAATTGCATAAACGATCTAGAGTGATATTTCAGAAACTCTTCTCTGGCCTAACACGATCAGAGCCACATTTCAGAATCTCTTCCTCTGCAGCTCATTAGAGCAAATAACACAGCAGAAGCCACTATCTAAGATTCCTAGATTACACTCCGAGTTCTTCAACAAGATAAAAACTCAGCAACCTGGGAAAGCCCCGCTTGCTATGTTTTGATTAGTAATAGAACTCTGATGAGCACTGAGAGACGATCACTTCCTAGTGACATCTTTATTGACGTCTTATGTCCAAAAACTTACGTCAAACAAGGCACCTTTCAGGTATAAATATTACCAACGTTGCCTTAAGCAAGCGCTGCCTCAATGACATCGATGATAGCGATGGTGTGGTGAACATAGGAGCAGAACAGCTGTCCCCTGCAGAGCCCAGCAGATACAAGCTGCCCACGGATGCTGCCCCTCCTCCTCCTCGACGCGCTGAGAGAGACGCTGTCTTTTCTCCTGCCGAGAAAATCCAGCTCCGGCGTTTCCAGCCTACTCTTGCGAGTGACTGGGATATCGAGTCCTGGAAGGAGATACAAGACCTCCAACATTCTATTCCAGAGGTATGGTGTTGACTAAACCCTTAGAGAGAATTCTTGAAGCAAACCTTGGCAAAACGAACTTAACTAAAACTGCTACTTACTTACTCCCTCCCAAGTATTAGGCTTAGGTCAGGTACACTGGGGTAGCCGTAGTTAGAAGCACCAGTTGAGTACGTTAGCTAAATGTATATATGAATGTATATATTTTATTCATTTTAAACCATTGTATGGCTAAGAAACCATATCAATGCTTTTACAGTATTATTTCGCAATCCTCATTTTACTGAACGCACTTTTTATAATAACTAGTCTTGCAATTGTGGCAATTCATTTCTCTTGCATGAGAAGAAAGACTGTTCAATAAATAATACCTTTTTATTGAAAACGCCCATCTCTCTATTCTCTGCACTTTGGTGAAAGTAATCTGCACAAAACTGACTGAGTAAAATAACTGTCTATTGTTTCACACGACTCTAGAGATTGACTCCTATTCTAAGGAGCAAAGTTGTCATGTGTATGCGGTTGTTGGAAAACTGAATCCCTTCTTGTCTGTACCAGGGAAGCTGATCACTTCCTATTCAGTCAAGAAAGTTTCCAGTGACCTCTGAGCTAGTTGGTAACAAACCCAATTAAGTTTAGCATAGTCAGTGGAGACCTGGAAGATCCGCACTTCTACGTCCATACTACTGTTTATGTTATTCCAATGCGCAGGGCCTATTGGGAAAATAGGAACTAGACTACATAGTAAGGTGACATCGTGCTATGTGTGAAACGTATATATGCTTTGCCCTGCTTGTGTGTAATCAGTCTCATCTGCGCAACTCCGAGGGTCATGTAGACTGAGGCTCCCCTGTCAGGGCCTGTATGTGCAGAATAAACGATTGAACCTTCTCCATTGCCGACTGACTTATTACTTACGAATAAGGTATATGGGCTATTGGTGAGTATAGTCAATTAGTATAATTATTTTGGTTCCTTCAGTTTGCGACTCTGCCGGGACTCCGTGACAGGGTCGTCCCCTCTTGTAAACAGGAGTAGAAGGGACAAGGAGCAGTTCTGGCTGAGTGGGTGGACGGAAAGAGGATCCTTATTTGAAACACCCATTTGTGGTACGAAAACAAGAAATTCCACTCTCGAGCCCAGTATCCCTCCCAGCTGCTCAAGACCCTATGCCGGAGTCCTACGGGCTTAACCCGAGAGAGAGACAGACTCTGCCGGTCTGTCTAGGAGTCGGCAGTGGAGAATTCACAATCAACCTGAGTGCACCAGGTGAGTGAATCTCTGATTGCATTGGATGAGAGTCTGACGTTGCGGCGAAGTGGCTGCGTGGGTAGATGCCTCACGGACTTGTTTGGTGAAAACTTGAGACCACACCTGGATCCTTAGCGGTGTACTGAGTTACTCGCTTGGCCGAATCCTCTTCGGGAAAGCCCTGGGAGCAACTCTGTAAGCTAGGGTTCTGGAGCTGCGCGTCCAGACGCCCGGCCCAACCAGAACAGGACCATGGGATGGCCTGTAAGAGGGTTTGTGGTTCGCCTACCAGGTAATCTCAGAACAGTCTAGCGACTGTTCCTTTTGTCGTTGAATTTTGGTGGTCTGGAATTCTTTTGAATCGGTTCCCCGAACAGGAGTCGACGGGCTCTGTACGTTCTGAAGACATGTCATCTGCATAGAACAAGTAATCAGTACTGAGAAAGTTATTGCCATGCGACGCTTTACAGCACTTTATTGCGAGAAAATAGAGGAATATGAGAGTGTGAGTGTTGAAGAGGACGCGCCCAAATGTGAATGGGGTGTGGAGTATATGAGTAGAATTGTGTGAACATTACAATAATGTCTTGTTTTAGTAAAATATGTTTTGGGTGCTGCTGTCTGCGAAATAAACGGCTGGAAGAAAGACAGCCTGCCCCTCCCGAGGGCAGCCCCAGTTTGGTATGTATATGAAACACGGTCTTACACCGATTTTGTTTAATACGATTTGGAATAAGTACACCAAAGATAATTTCGATTTGCAATGGCCTCTAACGGGGTCGTTTGATGAGAAAAAGATTATTTACATCCAAAACAAACTGTTTATGAAGAAAAGCCGCCAGTCGATGTTTGACTCCTTGAACCTATGGTTGAAGGAGGCAAAACGACGACGGATAAGAGAAGAGAAATTGGGAAAGCTTAAATCAGGACAGACAGTCACCCAGAAAGCTATAGCTTATGATAAAGGGAAGGTGGAAGAAAATATCGCACAAATGGATAGGCAGTTCCGTTTAGAGACAGATAAAAGTTATATGACTCGACCAAAGACTGGAGATGAAATGGAGGAGTTATTGGAAGCCCGACCACCCCCTCCTTATGCCCCACAGGGATTGTATCCAGCCGTGCCTTTGTTACGGGCGGCCCAAACTGGAGCAGCATCGGCCGCGGGAGCACCGGTAACGGCTGCCACGGTCCCTGCTGACGGATCAGTACGAAGTGCGTTACTTCTCCCTCCCACTCTCCGACCAACTACCTCACCTTTGATATCCCTACAGCCGGACGTGGCTGTCCCCTCCCCTTTGCACCCTGTATTTCTCTCCCCTCCGACTCAGACCACCATAGATCCCCGATATATGACGAGTCTAGATACCACACTCAAATGCCTTAGACCGGACTTGAGTGATCAGCGAGTCTATACTAGGTCGTTATTGGGTATGGAAGAAAGGAAGGCCATAGTGATTCAGGCATCCCAATGGATGCTGTACGCCATTTACACCCTGGAAGACATTTGAAGTACCATGAAAGATTTTGAACCAGTTGCGCAGCAACTGGCTTTGGAGAATATGGCAATCCGATTGATTTCACTATGGGAGCAGTGTTTCGAGAAAGGAATACCTCCTCAAATACTACGTGATATCAGAGATAGAGCTTTTAAATTCCAATTACAGGCTGATGAAGTATATCAGAACGTAGCAACTCTGGTGCATTATCGCGAACAAATGCACCGAAAGTGCACCGATTGGGGAGCGCAGCACCCCATGAGAGAGGTGCATCCCCTCTTCTATCCTGAACTACCTGAAGTAAGGGATGCCAATGGACAAGTAACTAGGGCTCGCGTGGACGCTAGGCTTCAGGAACAATGGGGTCATACCCCTTGGAAACGAAGCGAGGCCCTTACTCTAAAAGCTCAGCCCCCCGACCCCCGTAAAAATCCCACTGCTTACTATAAGGAATTGACTGAGGCCGCCAATTCCGCTATCATGACAATACCCAATATCGAGCTGTTCTTTGGCCTTTTGATCCCGGTAGACATTTGGAGACAAATACATGACACGGACCATGCCTCCGAGTTGGGAGGGATATGGGACCAATTGAAAAACTGGGACAAAGAACGAAAACCTGGAGAAAATCCTAGAGATGAGGTACTAGCAGTACCATCTAAGATTATTACTTATATGCAGACTCTCCTCCCTCCTAGAAAGGTTGATTGGGACAAATTAACCACTTGTAGATAGAAGAAAGATGAAAGTGTGTCAGATTTCTTTACCAGGTTTTAGAAAGACTTTATAGACTTTAGTGGGCAAGACCTATCCACAGAAGGTGGGATACGGTTGTTTGTGAATAGGTTTGTTACAAATTTACTCCCCAAAGTTATGTCCCGTCTCCAAGCAGCCGAGAGCACGTGGACTACGGCTGCCCCGTCAGTGATTCTCAGTATGGCCCAATATTATGAACATCGAGAGAATGAAAGTAAACAAAAGTCAGAAAAGAAGACTAAGGACTTAAAAACTAGGGTTCTGTTACAGCAGGTTAGCAGAGGACAGAGCGCAGAAAGGGGAGGGCGTGGCTCATTTCAGGGGGATGCAATGGCAGGAAGAGGTAGAGGAGGTCCCCCGAATATTGGTATAAATCAATGTTCCTATTGCAAACAGGAGGGGCACTGGAAGGCAAATTGCCCTCTGTGGCTGGCAAAGTATGGGGATAAAAGAGGTTGAGGTAGGGGTCGAGGGAATATAGACCGAAATAGTATGAGACGAGAAGAGATGCACCATGAGGATTCTCAGAATTTTTTTTTTACAATCCCCAAGCCAGACAGTATTACAACGAAAATTATAGGGGTGATGGGTACGACAGACAGGATTGTGCATGAGACAGCCAAGGACAGAGCGGGGGCCACTTTACAGTACCAGTTGACCAGGAGGGACCTTATGTACAAGGGGAACTGTTGGGAACATCGGGAACATTTCTAGTGGATACAGGGGCAATGAATAGCTCAGTTGCCCATACACTGGTCCCAGGGGCTGCTCTGTCTGGCCAAAATAACGTATCAGTAGGATTCTCTGGAATCCCTGTGGTAAGCTCTGTTTCTAAACCTCTGCCCTTCACTGTAGGTCCCATTTCTATACATTTACCTTTTCTGTTAACTTCGAATTGTGGAGAAAACCTTTTGGGTCTGGGCATTTTGAAATAGTTACATGCACAAATGTATTGTTCCCCCGATGGTGTCTATTTGACAATGCAGATACCATCCCCGAATACAGCCCAATATTTTTCCAAAAAATGAAAGCCTCTCCCCTGAGTTCTCTACGATTCCTCAAACACTGTGGTTTACAGGAGATACCGATGTTGGTCTGTTAAGAATAACCCCTGTGTCAATAACCTTGAAACCTAATGTCCAGCTGCCCCGCATTCCGCACTATAAAATTTCACCAGAAGGTGAACGGGCCTTGTTGCACATTATTCGTGACCTCATCCAGAAGGGGGTAGTCGAGGAAACAGCTGCTAATGTTTGTTACAGCCCGATTTTACCAATTTCGAAGAAGACACCAATCGACGGTGCCCCGGATTACAAAAATACATATCGTTTTGTAATTGACCTTAGAGAGGTCAACAAAATTGTGGTCCCACAATATCCGGTAGTACCTGATATAACTGCTATTTTGACAATGATTCTCCCTACAGCTCAGTATTTTTCAGTAATCGATTTAAAGAATGCCTTCTTTAGCATTCCAATTCATCCTGATAGCAGACATATTTTCGGATTCTCATTGGCTGGCCGAAGCTTCAGATTTACTTGCGCTCCTCAAGGCTATACAGAGAGTCCTAGCATTTACAGTCAAGCCTTGAAAGCAGTTCTCGATGAATTAATTTTACCAGCAGGGAATACGATCATCAGGTATGTGGATGATATCCTGGTGGCCTCTGACATGCAGGAAGACTGCAAAGAGGCCACGATTAAATTGTTAAAACATTTGGCTAAGAAAGGTAATAAAGTATCCCTTTTCTTTTTAAATTCCAGTATTGTCGACAGGAAGTGACCTACCTCAGCCACTTACTGTCGAAAGCAGGGAGACGATTGACTCCAGAGCGAATATCTGTAATAACTAACATGTCTGTCCCTCGTACTCAACGTGATGTTTGTGCTTTTCTTGGCGTAACCTCTTACTGTCGCCAGTGGATTCCTAACTATTCACTCCTCTCTAAACCCTTGTTGCATTTGACAACCAAAGATGTAAATGAACCCTTACCCTGGACGGATGAATGTCAAGAAGCCTTTGATTCTTTAAAGTCTGCTCTTTGTTCTGCACCTGTCTTAGGTACTCCAGATTACCGAAAGCCTTTTTCACTTTATGTGCACGAGATGGGCGGTTGTTCACTTTCAGTGTTAACACAGGGTTTTGATGGGAAGCAAAGACTCTGTGCATTCTTTTCATCAGTCTTGGATAATGTTGCACAAGCCCTCCCAAGTTGCCTGAGGGCCACAGCTGCAGTAGCGGTGGCCATCCGGCAATCAGAGGGAATCGTATTGAATACAGACCTCACAGTCATGGTACTGCATGCTGTGGATATCCTTTTGAACAGAACTAAGACCCAGCACCTTACAAGTGCAAGATTGACAGGGTACGAGCTGACGTTGTTTGCACCCCATATCACGATCAAAAGATTTACCACTCTGAATCCAGCCACATTACTACCCCTTCCTTCAAACGATGAAAAGGACGACGTCCATGATTGTATATTTTGAACAGAAGAAGAAACAAAGGGACGTGTAGATCTTACTGACATCCCTTTATCTGAACCTCAAGGGGAGTTGTATGTGGATGGCTCTTGTTTTAAGTTACCAGATGGCACTGAGACAGCTGCTTATGCTGTCACGACAATAAAAACGGTGGTGGAGACCGATAGGATTTCTCATCACTCGGCCCAGGCAGCTGAACTAATAGCCTTGTTAAGAGCATGTGAATTGAGTGAAGGGCTGAGGGTGAACATTTTTACGGACAGCCAGTTGCCCATAGTTTTGACGTTGCCCATAGTTTTGGGAGGCTGTGGAAGGAGAGGGGTTTCTTTACCACACATGGTCAGAAAATTCAACATGGCCCCTTAATTGACCAATTGTTATTTGCTTTGACATTACCAGAGAAAGTGGCCATCATTAAGTGCAGCACCCATAAAAAAGTCGTTGATTCCACTGGGAAGGGAAACGCCTTTGCTGATTCAGTAGCGAAAGAAACAGCCCAGACTAAAATGAACCCCATGTTCCCTAGCACATCGGCCCGGTGGGTAGCAGAAACATTCCTGTTTGACAATACTATTGAAAGTGTTAGAGAACTGAAGAAGGAAGCAACAATAGATGAAGTACAGAGATGGGAACAGGAAGTAAGAAAACTAGATAAGAATGATTGTTGGATAGATCTATCTGAAAAGCAGCGATGGTTACTGCCCAATGCATTAGTATATGCCGTAGTGACAATGGCCCATGGTCCAGCCCACATAGGCGCGAAAGGTATTTGTGCCATATTAGATCCAGTATGGAACAACCCAAACATTTACAAAACCGCAGCACATATAGTGAAATACTGCCCGGTGTGTTTACGCCACAATCCTGGAGGTAGAGAATCCGTTTTGAGTGGGAATTTTGCCCCACCGTCCTTGCCCTTTGAGGTAATACAAATTGATTATATTCAGATGGAAAGGGTAAATAATTTAAAATATGTATTAGTGGTGGTATGTGCTTTTAGCAAGTGGGCTGAAGCCTACCCTACTAAAGAAGCCACTGCAGTTGCAACTGCCAAAGCTCTGGTTAAAGAATACCTGCCCCGATATTGTTTGCCCCGTGTCATATGGTCCGACAACGGGCCTCATTTTGATGCTCAGCTAGTACAGAGCGTTTGTAAAGGATTGCAGATAAAACAGAAGTTCCATGCCGCCAGACATCCCCAGTCGGCTGGATTGGTTGAAAAATATAATGGCACACTGAAATTAAACATGGCTAAAATCTGTGAGAGTACTGGATTAAATTGGCCTGATGCACTTCCATTGGCACTACTGTCTCTGAGAACCACCCCTCACACTAGAACTGGATTGTCTCCTTACGAGGTGATCTTTGGCAGACCCGCCATTTGTGGGGAGTCCCCAGACCCCGATCCTTTAGGGATATGTGTAGGGTAGGGGGACAGTGGCAGTGTTTCCAGGACCCGCTGGCTAGCTTGGGACAAACAACCTTTGCCATCATATAATGCGTGTTGCGTTTGCATGACTTTTTAAAATTGACAAAACTGCTGAATTGTTTTTAATAACTCTCACTTCTGTGACACTAGAATTAATTAGTGCACACACTCGCACTTACACGCTGCAACATCACCTGGACACTCGCTTCCCCGTGATTGTGTTCCGGGGAGGGAGAACACCACTTCCGGTTTTGCTGAGCGGTTAGCGCTCTAGCGGCCAGGGCTGACGGGGTTATTTAGGCTGAGCCTCGCATTCCCGCGCTGCGGTAGGGGGACAGTGGCAGTGTTTTCCGGACCCGCTGGCTAGCTTGGGACAAACAACCTGTGCCATCATATAATGCGTGTTGCGTTTGCATGACTTTTTAAAATTGACAAAACTGCTGAATTGTTTTTAATAACTCTCACTTCTGTGACACTAGAATTAATTAGTGCAGACACTCGCACTTACACGCTGCAACATCACCTGGACACTCGCTTCCCCGTGATTGTGTTCCGGGGAGGGAGAACACCACTTCCGGTTTTGCTGAGCGGTTAGCGCTCTAGCAGCAAGGGCTGACGGGGTTATTTAGCCCTCGTCCCCTTCTGAGCGCGCAGCGTTCGCGCGCAGGAGAGCCGAAGACAACGCCGAAGACTAGCCAAAGAGTAGCCCGTCTGCGCCCGTCCGCGACTGGACGGGGCCAGGGGCTATCCACTCTGCCCTTGTTACTATGGCCTGCCCATCGATCTCCCCTCCTATCAGGTATTCTCCACATGCTCTCATGGCGCTGCAACCCCAGGGGAAACATAGCTGTACAAATAAAACTCTAAGATGCCCCGAGGGTCCTTTCTCCTGCATCAAATGCGGATTTCAAGCAACTCACTCCCACATCATTGCTGGACGGCCCATAGACAGTATAGACTCTCAGGGAGGCTGGAAAAGCTTTCTGTTAAATGTCAGATCACTCCCTAAACACCATACACAACTATGGGATACCATCCACAGCACTCAGCCTGAGATATGTTTCCTGACAGAAACATGGTTAAAACCCCATACTATCCCGACTATTACCTTAGGGATACCCATGGAATATAAAATTCTTCGTCAAGACCGCCCTGAGAAGGTAGGAGGCGGGACTGCTATTATATATAAAGATACACTGATCATTAGAGTCCTAGAACAAGTGATGTTACCAACTATGGAAGTATTAATTTTCCATTTAAAAATTAGTCCCAAGGTACACTGGAAAGGAGCACTAGTCTACCGCCCGCCTGGACCCAATGCTGGATTCTCCCTTGCTCTCACTGAATTGTTAGCCCCCCACATGAAAGCTAACGGAAACTTCATTTTACTTGGAGATTTTAACTTTCACATTGATATTGATGATCACCCTGACACAAATGTGTTCCTCGCAGATCTAGCTCTTTTAGGTCTACATCCTCGAAATAGTGGACCCACTCACTCGGGTGGTCACACTCTGGATTTGATTTTTACTACCCACCCTAATGTCCATTGTCACCCCCCTAAGCACATTTTTTGGTCTGACCACAAAATGATAGACTTCTCTTTACCACACTCACCTAATCCCATAAATCGTCCTGCCACTCAGTCTACTAAATGTAGATCATGGCATAAAATTACCTCTGCCAGGCTTACACAAACATGGAAACAGCCCATACTCTCCAACTCTGATAATATTGACACTGCTCTCTCAAAGTTTAACTCCACATTGATGACAGCAATTGACACCCTGGCTCCTCAGAAAAATGTAAAAAAACCTACCACAGCTAAAAGGGAAGCATGGTACACTGAGGCCCTTAAGACAGAAAAGCAGGGGTGTAGAAAACTGGAGAAGCTTTGGAGACGGACAGGCGATGGGGAAGACAAGAACCGCTATTTGGCGGCTATGACTTCTTATTACAAAAATATAAAAAAAGCTAGAAAAATAAGCCTCACTACTCAAATTGTAGAGGCAGGCAATTCTACAAGAGAGCTATTTAAAATCATTCAGACCTTCACCAATCCTGTAGTGTGTGAGAGCCCAGATACCTTCACTCAAGTTTTATGTGATGAAATTTCCCAGTTCTTTGAGGATAAAATAGAAGGTATATATAAGAAAATTATTGCAGTCTCAGGTCCCTTGGAAATTGAAGCCCCTGAAATTCTCCCAATGGCGACCTCTGGGAAAACTCTTCATGTAATCCCAGAAATAACCATTAAAGACCTGACTGCACTTATCAATCAAATAAAGACCGGCTCTCCTACTGATCTGATACCTGCCAAATTTATCTCCCCTTTGAGCGAAATATTGGGACTCTCTATTCAGAAACTGCTCAATCTCTCCTTTGCCGAGGGACAACTCCCACAATCATGGAAGGAAGCGGTAGTGAACCCCATACGTAAAAATTCCACCTTACCCTGGTCAGAACTCTCCAACCTCCGCCCGATCTCTCTCCTTCCTTTCATCAGCAAACTGGCAGAGAAACACGTTAACACCATCCTCTCCAGTTTTATCGAGGCGACAAGGGGCCTGGACCAATCCCAATCTGGGTTCAGGCCCAACCACAGTACTGAATCAGCCCTCCTATCTGTGACAGATAAGATCAAAATGTCACAAGATAGAGGTGGTTCTATGATTCTAGTGCTGTTGGACCTGTCCGCAGCCTTTGATACCGTGTCCCATAACATCCTCCTCAGCCGTTTGCAGGGAGTAGGAATTCGAGGCTTAGCACTATCTTGGCTGGAGAGCTTTCTTTCCGGGAGATCACAATCTATCAGCCTGGGCCCCTTTCGCTCCATCTCAAGGGTGCTCACAAAGGGGGTGCCACAGGGCTCATGTCTTAGCCCAACATTGTTCAATGTATATGTGGCCCCCCTTGCTGAGATTGTGCGGAAATATGGGTTCATACCGGTTTCCTACGCTGATGACACTCAGCTCCTCTACCCTTTCAACTCCCTTGGCCCCAAAGTCAAGGAGAACTTTGCTGAGGGTATGAGGGCAGTGTCACACTGGATGGCAGTGAACTGCCTCCAGTGTAACGTGACAAAAACAGAGGTCATGCTCTTTGGCAAGGCGAGTCTTCTCTGGTCCCCAGACTGGTGGCCAATGGATCTGGGCCCAGTACCTACATCTAAACCTCATGTAAAGAACTTAGGGGTGAAGTTAGACCAAAAGCTGACCCTGAAGGAACACACCAATCACATAGCAGGGCTGTGTTTCCACACCATCGGCCTACTTAGACGTGTCTTCCCGTATCTCCCTGCCATCTATAGGAAGACACTTGTACAGGCCCTGGTGACCAGTCGCCTGGACTACTGCAACGGCCTGCTGACATTAGCAAACGCAGATGCAGTAGGTCGTTTGCAGGTAGTCCAGAACACAGCAGCAAGACTGGTCATGAGTGTACCAGCCAGGACCCCCTCTAAGCCCTTGCTGAAGGAATTGCATTGGCTTCCCATACGGCAGCGCATCAATTTTAAGATATGCTGCACGGTTCATAAATGCCTTTACGGAGCAAGTCCTAAATATCTGTCTCAATCCCTTGAGCTGTATCATCCCAGTAGGTCTCTTCGCTCATGTAACCAAGCCCTTCTAAAGCCCCCTGCCACTAAGAAATGCAGACATGGAGACCGCGCTTTCTCTGCGGTTGGACCTGCATTATGGAATAAACTTCCCACTGATGTAAGAATGATCACCAACTACTTGTCCTTTAGAAAGTCATTAAAGACCCTTCTCTATCAAGAAGCATTTCTGTCCTGCTAACTTTTATGATGCATCACCTATCGCTCAATTGCTGGCTAAGCGCGGAGATACCCTTACGGGATTGATTCCTGCGCTATAGAAAAAATTAAAATAAAAAAAAAAAAAAAATATTGATTACCCTTTGATGACAGACTACCTGTACGCCTTGACTAAAGATTTGCGTTCTATTCATCAAAACGTATCGGACACATTGCAGCCACTACCGGAGGGTTCTGGTCATCGATTGGAAGCTGGCCAGTGGGTACTGGTGAAGAACTACCAACGGAAATCGAGTTTGGAGCCCAGGTGGTCGGAGCCCTATCAGATCCTCCTGGCCACGAGAACAGCGGTGAAAGTGCATGAAAGAAAGCACTGGATCCACGTCAGTCATCTAAAACGCCTGCCGCTGCCTTTGCCGTTTGATCTACAAAACTGAGAAGGAATTCCGAGCCAGGAAGGAGAGCTGTTTCAAAGCTTTGTGCCTTTTTCAGACGCCCAAGAAGTAGGGCAACCGAGTGAGGTGTTGCCCACGAGTGGAAGTGAGACAGCTCAACCAGCGGAGGCTGTAATTTCCGAGGCACCATAAGTTTTGAACGTATCAGATGCCCTTGCAGCTGAATTGTTTTCTGACCAGAAGCAACCTGGCCGTTGTAAATACGACCTGCGGTCCCGAAAACAGCGCGGTACCCCGATTTCCAATGGTAGGAGCTAGACAGACTTGAGTTGAGGAGCGTCGGATAGAATTGCTGGGGTACTGAGCGAGACACTGGACTGAACCCGTTGAGAGCTTTGAACATTGTGTTAACCCCTTTGCTGCTAGGCCTTTCCCCCTCCTGTGCTAAGCCTTTTTTTTGGCGATTTGGGGTAGTGCACGCTTAGGCCCCTGTAACATTTTGACCACATAAGGTATCCACGCCACATTTGCATCCTTTTCTTCCAACATCATGTGGATTCCAAAGGCACCCAGGGTTTGTGGATTCCCTTGGAGGGGTCCCAGAAATTAACCAAATTATAGTGAAATTTTTGTTTTTTTCAGAAAAATGGGAAAAACGGGCTGCAAATGAAGGCCTCTGGGTTTTTCCCTGAAAATGTTATCAAAAAAGGGTTTGTGGGGCTGAAATCTCCATTTTCTCAGCTTTTAGAGAATGACAGTCTTTTGTCAGAGAACCAACATTTTCCACACAGTTTTGGCATTTTTCTGAGATATAGCCTATTTTTGCTATTTTTAGAGCTTTCCACTTCCTTCCAGTTAATGGTAGAAATGAGTTTGAAAGCAATAATGGATCCTAGAAAGCTGTACATTTTCGAAAGGTAGACACAATTCTGAATTCAGATAGGGGTCATTTGTCTAAATCCATGAAGGTTTCTTTATAGAAACTAACAGTTAAATATAGGAATAATTGAACATTTGTTGAAAAAAACAGCCTTTTGTCTCAACGTTTTCACCTATAACTTTTTCTAATCTTGAAAGCTCTTGAAAAGCAATATACTGTTACATTTGTTAGACCTTCCTGGTTGTGGGGATATATAGGACTTGTAGTTTCACCAAGAACCAGACGAACCCAGATCCAAAAACTGAGCAGCAAATTGCAATGGTATTTTTTTCATTTACTGGGTACAGAGCACTTTGTCTTGGAAAATGTGTACATGGAAAAATCTGTATGAAAGACACCTATGTATTTCTGAATTGGGTACAAAATATAGAGTTCAGAAACAGTATATAATTGCACATTTTCAAAATTGGGAATACTCATACTAGCATGAGAATTATTGGTCCTTTTTCAAAAACATGTTTTTTTACACAATGTCTTTCATTGAAAGGGAGAAATGCATGAAAGCTCAATTGGTAATAACAGTTGATTTACAAATCTGAATTACCAGAAGTCTCCTGATAAAAACGGTACTCACTTGTGTGGGTCGGCCTTGTGCCTGCGACAGGAAACGGCGCAAAATGCAACGTGGTCACACCTCAATTTTGCAGTTACAAATTGACCCTTTTATGGCAAAGTGCCTACCTGTAGTTTTTGCACCCTAGCTCTACCGGCACCTAAGAAAACCTAGCAAACCTATACATTTTTGAAAAGTAGACACCCAGGGAAATTCAGGATGGGGTGACTCGACTGCCTACCAGCAGGTTTTGTTACCCAGAATCCCTTGCAAAGCTAAGAATTTGACCAAAAAAAACACATTTTCCTCACATTTCTCTGGTGGAAAGTTCAGGAATCTGCGTGGATCAACAAATTTCCACCCACCCAGCGTTTCCCCAGGTCTCCCAAAAAAAATTGTACCTCACTTGTGTGGTTAGGCATAGTGGCTGCGACATGAAACAGCGCAAAACGCAATGTGGTCGCACCTCAATTTCCCAGTGAAATCTTGCCCTTTTTGGACAAAAAGACTACCTTTTGTTTTTGAGCCCTAGCTCTGCCAGCACCTAGGGAAACCTAGCACACCTATACATTTTTGAAAACTAAACACCCTGGGGAATTCAGGATGGGGTGACTCGTCTGCCTACCTCCAGGTTTTGTTACCCAGAATCCCTTGCAAACCTAAAAATGTGACAAAAAAAACACATTTTCCTCACATTTCTGTGGTGGAAAGTTCTGGAATCTGCGTGGATCAACAAATTTCCACCCACCCAGCGTTCCCCCAGGTCTCCCAAAAAAATGGTACCTCACTTGCGTTGTTAGGCATAGTGGCGGCGACATGAAACAGCGCAAAACGCAACATGGTTGCACCTCAATTTCACAGTGAAATCTTGCGCTTTTTGGACAAAGAGACTACCTTTTGTTTTTGACCCCTAGCTCTGCCAGCACCTAGGGAAACCTAGAAAACCTATACATTTTTAAAAACTAGACATCCAGAGGAATTCAGGATGGGATGAATCGACTGCCTACCACCAGGTTTTGTTACCCAGAATCCCTTGCAAAGCAAAGAATTTGACAAACAAAACACATTTTCCTCACATTTCCGTGGAGGAAAGTTCTGGAACCTGCGTGGATCAACAAATTTCTACCCACCCAGCGTTCCCCCAGTTCTTCTGAAAAAAATGGTACCTCACTTGTGTGGGTAGGCATAGTGGCTGGGACATGAAACAGCGCAAAACGCAACATGGTCGCACCTCAATTTCCCAGTGAAATCTTGCCCTTTTTGGACAAAAAGACTACCTTTTGTTTTTGAGCCCTAGCTCTGCCAGCACCTAGGGAAACCTAGCACACCTATACATTTTTGAAAACTAGACACCCTGGGGAATTCAGGATGGGGTGACTCGTCTGCCTACCTCCAGGTTTTGTTACCCAGAATCCCTTGCAAACCTAAAAATGTGACAAAAAAACACATTTTCCTCACATTTCTGTGGCGGAAAGTTCTGGAATCTGCGTGGATCAACAAATTTCCACCCACCCAGCGTTCCCCTAGGTCTCCCAAAAAAATGGTACCTCACTTGCGTTGTTAGGCATAGTGGCGGCGACATGAAACAGCGCAAAACGCAACGTGGTTGCACCTCAATTTCACAGTGAAATCTTGCGCTTTTTGGACAAAGAGACTACCTTTTGTTTTTGACCCCTAGCTCTGCCAGCACCTAGGGAAACCTAGAAAACCTATACATTTTTAAAAACTAGACATCCAGAGGAATTCAGGATGGGGTGAATCGACTGCCTACCACCAGGTTTTGTTACCCAGAATCCCTTGCAAAGCAAAGAATTTGACAAACAAAACACATTTATCTCACATTTCCGTGGAGGAAAGTTCTGGAACCTGCGTGGATCAACAAATTTCTACCCACCCAGCGTTCCCCCAGTTCTTCTGAAAAAAATGGTACCTCACTTGTGTGGATAGCCTTAGTGGCTGGGACATGAAACAGCGCAAAACGCAACATGGTCGCACCTCAATTTCCCAGTGAAATCATGCCCTTTTTGGACAAAAAGACTACCTTTTGTTTTTGAGCCCTAGCTCTGCCAGCACCTAGGGAAACCTAGCAAACCTATACATTCTTGAAAACTAGACACCCAGGGGAATTCAGGATAGGGTGACTCGTCTGCCTACCTCCAGGTTTTGTTACCCAGAATCCCTTGCAAACCTAAAAATATGACCAAAAGAAACACATTTTCCTCACATTTATGTGGTGGAAAGTTCTGGAATCTGCGTGGATCAACAAATTTCCACCCACCCAGCGTTCCCCCAGGTCTCCCGAAAAAAATGGTTCCTCACTTGCGTTGTTAGGCATAGTGGCTGCGACATGAAACAGCGCAAAACGCAACGTGGTTGCACCTCAATTTCACAATGAAATCTTGTGCTTTTTGGACAAAGAGACTACCTTTTGTTTTGAAGCCCTAGCTCTGCCAGCACCTAGGGTAACCTAGCAAACCTATACATTTTTGAAAACTAGACACCCAGGGAAATTCAGGATGGGGTAACTCGACTGCCTAACACCAGGTTTTGTTACCCAGAATCCCTTGCAAAGCAAAGAATTTGACTAAAAAAACACATTTTCCTCACATTTCTGTGGAGGAAAGTTCTGGAATTTGCGTGGATCAACACATTTCTACCCACCCAGCGTTCCCCCAGGTCTCCCAAAAAAAATGGTACCTTACTTGCGTTTGTAGGCATAGTGGCTGCGACATGAAACAGCACAAAACGCAACATGGTCGCACCTCAATTTCCCAGTGAAATCTTGCCCTTTTTGGACAAAAAGACTACCTTTTGTTTTTGAGCCCTAGCTCTGCCAGCACCTAGGGAAGCCAAGCAAACCTATACATTTTTGAAAACTAGACACCCAGGGAAATTCAGGATGGGGTGACTCGACTGCCTACCCCCAGGTTTTGTTACCCAGAATCCCTTGCAAAGCTAAGAATTTGACAAAAAAAAACAAATTTTCCTCACATTTCTGTGGTGGAAAGTTCTGGAATCTTCGTGGATCAACAAATTTCCATGCACCCAGCGTTCCCCCGGGTCTCCAAAAAAAAATGCTAACTCACTTGCCTGGGTCTTCCTAGTGCCTGCGACAGGAAACAGTGCAAATTGTAACGTGGTCACAACTCAATTTTGAATTGAAATCGTGCCCTTTTTGGGCAAAGGGACTACCTTTTGTTTTTGAACCCTAGCTCTGCCGGCACCTAGGGAAACCTATCAAACCTATACATTTTTGAAAACTAGACACCCAGGGGAATTTAGGATGGGGTGACTCGACTGCCTACCCCCAGGTTCTGTTATCCAGAATCCCTTGCAAAGTTAAGAAATTGGGAAAAAAAACGCATTTTCCTCACATTTCTGTGGTGGAAAGTTCTGGAATCCGCGTGGATCAACGAATTTCCACACACCCAGCGTTCCCCCAGGTCTCCCAATAAAGTTGGTACCTCACTTGCATGGGTAGGCATAGGGGCTGCACCAGGAAAAGGTCCAAATCCTACGGTGGAGAAATTGAAATAACCAATAGCATCACTACCTTCTTTTGGGGGGGGACTGAGTTTTTGGACCGGGGCTCGGCAGGCATCTTTGGAAACTACTAAACTCAAACAGTTCTGAAAACTAGACACCCGGGGGAGTCCAGGGAGGTATGGCATACGTGGCCCCCCCAACGTTTTCCTACCCAGAACACCTTGCAAACCTTACAATTAGGTAAAAAAATCACTTTTCCAAACTTTTTTGCAACGCTGGGTGGGAGGTAATTTGTGTGAGCCCAGTGATGCCACGCTTTCCCACACAAAAAAGTGTGAAAAAACTGATTTTTTCAGCTAAAATTGAGGTTTGCAAGGGATTCTGGGTAAAGGAACGTTGGAGGATCCATGCAAGCTATACCTCCTTGGAAGCCCCCGGGTGTCTACCTTTTAGAAATGTGTGGGTTTGGTAGGTTTCCCTAGATGGCCGTCTTGCACAGGGCCAAAAACCCAGGTAACCACTCTTGCAAAAGCTGGTGGATTTGTCAAGTCCACCAGCTTTTGCAAGAGGGGTTACCTGAGTTTTTGGCCCCGTGCTAGACGGCCTTCTAGGGAAACCTACCAAACCTACATATTTCTGAAAAGTAGACACCCGGGGGCTTCCAAGGAGGTATGGCTTGCATGGATCCTCCAACGTTCCTTTACCCAGAATCCCTTGCAAACCTCAATTCTAGCTGAAAAAAATCAGATTTTTCACACTTTTTTGTGTGGGAAAGCATGGCATTACTGGGCTCACACAAATTTCCTCCCACCCAGCGTTTCCCAAGGACTCCCGATAAAAATGGTACCTCACTTGCGTGGGTAGGCATAGTGGCTGCAACAGGAAACGGTTCAAATCGTACGGTGGTGAATTTACAATACCCTATTGCAAAACTATCTTGATTTTTGGGGGGGCACCTGAGTTTTTGGCCCGGGGCTCAGTGGCCATCTTTGGAAACTACCAAACCCAAACAGTTCTGAAAACTATACAGCCGGGGGGAGTCCAGGGGAGTATGGCATGCATGGGTCCCCCAATGTTTTCCTACCCAGAACACCTTGCAAACCTTACAATTAGGTAAAAAAAAATCACTTTTCCAAACTTTTTTGCGTGGGATCTCCGTGCCGGCAAAAATGTCTTACCACCCAGCGTTCCCCTTGTTCTTCTGAGTAAAATGATACCTCACTTGTGTGGGTGCCCCTAAGCAGAACAGGCTAAAAATGAATTTTTAAAAAATGTAGTACTTAGGTTTGACAAATTAAGCACCCCACCTTAGTCACAGGCCTTTGGCCCACCCACACAAGTGAGGTATCATTTTACTCGGGAGATCAAGGGGAACGCTGGGTGGCAGGACATTTGTGCCGTCAGGGAGATCCCACCCAAAAATGCACGGAAAAGTGTTTTTTTAAACCTAAAGGTAAGGTTTGCAGGGATTTCTGGTAGGAAAACATTGGGGGACCCACGCATGCCATACCTTCCTGGACTCCCCCGGGTGTCTAGTTTTCAGAACTGTTTGGGTTTGGTAGTTTCCAAAGATGCCCACCAAGCCCCGGGCCAAAAAGTCATGGGAACCCCCTTGCAAAACCAAATTGTTTTGAATGAATTACATTTTCACTTTGAGAGCGTGCGATTCTTCGGACAATATTGCATGGAAATTGTGACAGACATTTTCAAGTTTGCAGGACATTGTGGATAAAAAAAAAATAGAATTCACCAGAAAGACATGACCATATACTCACATGGTTCAACAATAATATCTAAATTTAGTAAGTTATTTACAGGTATAATGTACAGAGTTACTCAAAAGTCAAACATTCAAGCACGGCTATATATTCCTCAAAGACACACACATACAAGTTGGATTTGGCACGAGGGCGAGTGATGGTTCAGTACATAAAATTTATTAACAAGATATTTCAACAAAATGAAATGCTCTGTCAATAAATAAATGCATAAAAACCGAACCAGTGACTCGCAACTCATGAGCTGTAAAGCCACAACAAGGCACCAACCATTTTACAGGCCATTCACTCACCTTTCATACCTGATACACACCAGACCATTGACACCATCCGGAAGGAAAAGCAACACATTACAACATTCACAAAAAGGGACAAGGTACACCCTACTTCAGAAAGAGAATAAAGACAAATATTACTGAACAGCCATCTAATCCGCAAGCACACACACATATTGGTTGGATTTGGCACAAGGGTGAGTGATGATTCAGTACATGCAATTGTATTCGCAAGTAATTTCACAAAAATGAAATAACCGGCGTATAATTGAAAGTATGATAAACTGAACCACTGACTCACAGCTCGTGAGCTGTAAAGCCACGTCAATGCACCAACCTCTTTACAGGCCATTCATACACCTTTCATATGTGTGACACATACAAAACATTCACACCTCCAGCCGCGGACCCATCACATTACAACACTCACACCAGCAGACAGCGCCATTCAAGGGCCCATCACTTTCACACGCCCACATTTCTGACTCTGCAACTACATAAAATGATGGACTGCGTGGAGTGTAACTCAACTAGCAGTGTGTGTAGTGACCAACAGAAAGTAACCACTCACACACCGCCAGCCGAGCGCCAGTCCAACCACACCACTATCCAAGCACCAGACCATGCACACCGCCAGACAAGCACCACTCAGCGCACACCGACAGCCAAGTACCACTCCAGACACACAACCAGCCAAGCACCACTCCACGCACACCGCAAGCCAAGCACCACTGCACACACACCACCAGCCAAACACCACTCCATGCACAGACAGCCAAGTACCACTCCACGCACACCACCAGCCAAGCACCACTCCACACACACCACCAGCCAAGCGCCACTCCACGCACAGCATCCAGCCAAGCGCCAATCCACACACACCGCCAGCCAAGCAGCACTCCGTGCACAGACAGCCAAGAACCACTCCACGCACACCATCCAGAAAAGCGCCACTCCACACACACCACCAGCCAAGCACCACTCCATGCACAGACAGCCAAGAACCACTCCACGCACACCATCCAGCAAAGCGCCACTCCACACACACCGCCAGCCAAGCACCACACCGTGCACAGACAGCCAAGTACCACTCCAAACACACCATCCAGCCAAGCGGCACACCACACACACCACCAGCCAAGCGCCACTCCACGCACACCGCAAGCCAAGCACCACTCCACACACACCGCCAGCCAAGCACCACTCCATGCACAGACAGCCAAGTATCACTCCACGCACACCACCAGCCAAGCGCCACTCCACACACACCACCAGCCAAGCGCCACTCCACACACACCGCCAGCCAAGCGCCACTCCGTGCACAGACAGCCAAGTACCTCTCCACGCACACCATCCAGCCAAGCGCCACTCCACACACACCACCAGCCAAGCTCCAGCCCAGGCACACCACCAGCCAAGCACCAATCCCAACACACCACCAGGCAAGCACAAGACTTCGCACACCGCCAACCAAATAACAGACCACGCACACCGCCAGCCAAGCACCAAGTCCACAGACACCGCCAGCCAAGCACCAGTCCACAGACACCACCAGCCAAGCGCCAAACCATGCACACCGTCAGACAATGGACACTACACGCAAACCAACATCATACTTTAGTTTTTTTAAAACACAAATAAAAAACAGAAACAAATTGCAAGTTGATACAAATCTACTAACACAACAACTAAATCTAAATACACTACACAAATGCCAACTTTGAAACGGAACAATCAGTTTTAAAGAATAGAGGCCAGCCTGTTCACTTTACCACTCATGGATGCACCCAAAACTTCTTTTGTGTGTGATACATTCTAAAACAAGCAGGCACACAGAGCCCAGGGTTAGAAGGACAGTCGGGCAGTACATCCGAACCTCCTTCCGCAAACCTCTTCGCCAACAGACTCTACATCTCCGACTGGGAAAGTCTTTTGAGGTTGTAGGAGGAATTTGATCAGGAAAGTGGCGATCTTTCAATCTGGCAACATCCTCCACCACTCCAACTCTAGGAACACTTGCCTGTTCCACTAAAACAAGGCTGCCTACTACAGACTCCTGAAACTTCACAAAAGTCATCTTTGACTGAGGACAAGATTGCTGGAACACAACAAAAGCATTAAAGGTTGCCAAGTGGAAAAGATGGATAGCTAACTTCTTGTACCAAATGTAAGACTTTCGAAGAGCAGCATACGGTTCCAACCTCTGATCTACTCTGTCAACACCACCCATGTGCCTATTATAGTCCATAATGCACACAGGCTTGTGCATTTCTGCAACCTGACCCAGAAATAGTCAACGCTTCAGTGCTTTCATCATGTATGGAAGTCAACATGTAGACATCTCTCCTGTCTGAAAACTTCACAGCTAAAAGCTCCTCACAACGCAATGCACTGCACTGTCCCCGAGCAAGCTTTTTACAAACAAGTTCTTTTGGAAAACGGTAATAGCGGATTGTGCCACAAGCAACAGTGTCCACTTTGGCCAATTCCCTGAACAACCGCACACCTGTGTAGAAGTTATCTACATATAAATGATGGCCTTTGTTAAAAAAAAACTCTACCAAGTTCCCACACAATTTTCTCAGTCACTCCAATAGTGGACGGACAACCAGGGGGGTTAATCCTGGATTCCTTACCGGTGTACACCCTGAAATTAGAGACATATCCAGTCTCACTGTCACACAGCATATAAAACTTAATTCCATAGCGTGCCCTCTTACTAGGAATGTATTGCCTAAATACCAAGCGGCCCTTGAACAACATCAAAGACTCATCCACTGCAATTTCTCTCCCAGTATAAAAGATCTCAGAAAATCGATCAACAAAATGATCAAGGACAGGCCGAATCTTGAAAAGACGGTCACAATCAGGGTGATCTCGTGGCAAAGCATCACCATTGTCAACAAAATGCATCATCCGAAGCAGAAGCAAATACCTATCACGACTCATGACTGCCGGAAATATAGCTGTTGCCATCAAGGGACTAGTAGACCAATATGAAGCCAATGATGGTTTCCTAAGCAAGCCCATCAAAAAAGTTAAACCTAAAAAGTTTTTCATCTCCTCCAAATTTGTGGGAGTCCACCGGTTAGCTCGAGCGAGGGGCTTAAGGATGGCACTGTCCTCCCTCAAAAACTGTTCTGCATACAAATTAGTCTGCTCTACAGTCTCTGCCAAAAACACATTATCCATAAACAACTTGAAAAAATCAATTGGCAAAAAGTTTTCAGTGTTCACCCTACACCCTGGAACACCAGTAAATTCAGGCAATGCCGGCTGCACCATGCCTGGGGCAACCCAGAGGTCAGAACTTTCATCGACAAGTCTCCCAGCCTCAGGCTGCCACCCAGCTGCCTCTTCTCCCACTACGCCAACTGGAAGTCTAGGAGCCCCAGGCTGCCGCCCAGCTGCCTCTCGCCGCACTACACCAACGTGAAGTCTAGCAGCCCCACGCTGCACCACAGATGCCTCATGCCGCACTATCAGCACATCAATGTCCTCCTCTACCACAGGCACTTCATCCACACCAAAAATAGCTTCATCAGCACTCAGGGTATCTTCATCATCAGACGATGCCATGCGCAGAGAAAACTCACTACCAGAATCTTCACCTCCCATCTCTGCCTCAGAATCAGAGTCACTCTCAGCACCATGGTCAGAGGAAGAATCAAAAAGCATTCCAACAACTTGCTGAGCGGTAATCCGGCGGCTAGCCATTATCCTTACAAATAAAGGAGTCTGCACAAACAACTCAACAACCCCAACACTGTGCAAAGTAAGTTAAAAAATGGAAGCCTTTATCACAAATATCTATATTTAGAAAAAAAATACAATTCACTTACAAGACACAACTACACTCTCCAGCACCTACTCTGCAAAGACACAGCAAATAGGCAACGATATCCCAATAGAAAGAAGAAAAAAAAACTTACATCTACAGAAGTACACATCAAAAACAAATGCAAAACATGTTTTACGGTTACAAAAAACAGAAAACAAACATACTTGTATTACTACACACGTTGCAAAATAAACAATTACATTACAATTGAACAAATAAAGGTCTCTTACCCAACACATGCAACTACAGAAACAGCAGAACAGAACCACCAGTAGTGGAACCGCACAATGCAGCAATCTAAAGAGAAAATAAAAATATACACATTAGAATAAACAAAAACAACACACATTACAACAGGCTTTGTCACAGGGTATGTTGCAAATGGGGTGTCTGTCCCCATGGGGGGACAGAATATAAAACATTATAAACGAGGGCCCCCTGGAAGCAACCCTACAGAGGGCAGAGAGGCCAAATAAAGACACGGCAGAACATACTTTTGAAAACAAATGGGCCCAAGGAAGCAACCCTTGGCCAAGGGGTCGATCCCTATAAATAAAATCAATCCCTGGAGTCTAGTGGGCTTTTCTATCCCCCCTGGGTCCAGAAACGGTAAAAAAACAGCCAATCTGCCCCCAGGGGGGGGCAGAACAGTCTACAATTTTTACATTGCCCCCTGGAAGCGACTCTTGCCCAAGGGGTCGCTTCCTTTATAAATAAAATATAATCCCTGGTGTCTAGTGGGCTTTTCTGCCCCCCCCCCGGGTCCAGATCACGCGCTACTACGGGCAATCTGCCCCCAGGGGGACACGAAAAGTCTATACTAAATGTATATGCCCCTGGAAGCGACCCTTGAGTAAGGGGTCGCTTCCTTTGCTAATATAATCACAATCCCTGGTGTCTAGTGGGCTTCTCTGCACCCCCTGGGTCCAGATTCCCCTAAAAAACGGGCAATCTGCCCCCAGGGGGGGCAGAAAAGTCTAACCTAAAATAATATGTCCCAGAAAGCGACCCTTACCCAAGGGGTCGCTTCCTTTACTAATAAAAACACAATCCCTGGTGCCTAGTGGGCTTTTCTGCCCCCCCTGGGTCCAGATCACGCGCTAACATGGGCGATCTGCCCCCAGGGGGGCCAGAAAAGTCTACACTAAATTTAGATGCCCCTGGAAGCGACCCTTGCCCAAGGGGCCGCTTTCTTTAGTAATAAAAACACAATCCCTGGTGTCTAGTGGGCTTTCCTGCCCCCACCCTGGGTCTAGATTCCTGAAAAAAAACGGTTGATCTGCCCCCAGGGGGGGGGGGGGGGGGGGGGGCAGAAAAGTCTAAACAAATAAAAAATGCCCTAGGAAGCGACCCTTACCCAAGGGGTCGCTTCCTTTTATCAAAATAAATAATCCCTGGTGTCCAGTGGGCTTTTATGCCCCCCCTGAATCCAGATCGCTCACGACATCGAGCGATTTGCCCACAGCTGGGCTGTACTGATGACGGAGCGGTTCCGTCATCAGCACAGCCCAACCGATGCTGATGACGGAACCGCTCCGTCATCAGCATCGAAGGGGTTAAATAGCTCTGTTCAGAAAGAAAGACTGAGTTAAGGGCCGCAGTTGTACCACTGGAATATAAAGCTTGTTCCTTTTTGATGAACGATAGGAGTCTGCCTGTGAGGCTCTAACGGACACAGGGAGAAGATCCCTCAGTGGAAAGAAGAACCCTCTGGTGGTGTACGTGCTTTGTGGATACAAAGATTACTTTTTGGACTTTTAGAGAGGATCTGAGTTAGAAATTGGACTTATAGAGAGCATGTTTCCTTTTGCCCGATTTGTCATGGAGGATGAACGACCAATTGCCCCTCGACGGTATGTTGATAATACGCAATCATTTTCCGGATGGACCACCAGAGTGAAGGTGGCATTCGTTGCTTTTATTGTTGTAATTACGGTAATTTTAATGTGTGCATTTGTGTATTTAGAATTGCAGCACCCTGTACAGAAACTGCTAGGGACTACCCCTGCCCCAGAAGAACATCTCTTTTATTCCTTACCCCCACATACGGCTAGACATAGAGAAACTTATTTGAAAAATGTTTTTCTTGAAATGTTACATCAGACCCATAGCACTACCAACAAGACGAATTGTTGGGTCTGTGGGTTACTTCCGTCAGTAATGCATCAACATGAACTGTTCATTTCCCTGCCCTTGTCCCACTTAGCTAGCTGTGAAGCCTGGTTCCAAATATTGTCATGAATGTATTGTCACTATGTAGCTGAACCTAAGATATATACTGAAAAAGATTATGGCGCCATCCTGAAATATATAGAGCGGCACCAAGTATTTGATGCTGAAGGGAATGGAGGAGAGGGATCCTTGGACCCGAATGCTTGTATGAATGTATACACTGAATATGAAAATGCTACCTGGTTATGAGAGGAAATGCAGGATTTTGAACTTTTCAACTCCACCATGTATTTTCAGCATTTTAAGGAACGGAATGTCACTAATGACAAAGCTTTGCCAATTCCCATTATAAATAGTACTTCCCCCTTTTGCATACAGGGACAATGTCATGTTAAGGTAGGAAACAGTAGATATAATTACACTTACACTTTGCATACTTACAGCACTCCTCCTGTGATTACTCCCCCTAACGTATATTTTGTATGCGGTGAAAACACATATACCTGGCTTCCCCAGGGATGGGCAGGGCGGTGTTACCTCTCATTCCTCTACCCCCCAGTTTATATTGCCCCATCTGACTATCACAAGACACATCAGTTGGTTAGACGAGAGAATGTATCTAACCGGAGTATTAGGAGTTTTGATACTGATAGTACTGATCAGACTGACACCTCCTTGCAACAGTTTGAAGATATTTCCAAAGGTCTCACTCCCTTTTGGGGACCGATTTTCAATAGCCGTAGTATAAGATCTGAAAACTCTCCTCTTCATCTAACTTGGCTATCTTAGCCCACCCTTAACTCAGACAATATAGCGCTACGAGGCCTCCGGGTAGGTTGCGCTTAACAAAACACAATTAATAATAATAATAATAATAAGACGCCTGTCGAGAATAATGGAAAATGTGGTTCAGACCACAACTGGGATACTAACCAACATTACTGTTGAGCATCAGGCTACGAGGCTTGTTTCTCTCCAAAACTGAATGGTTCTTGACGTCATCCTAGCAGATAGGGGTGGAGCCTGTCGCATGATTGGCAGCTCTTGTTGTGTTTTCATTCCAGATTCGGCCCCTACCATACACCTTGCCATTCAGAAACTACACCGGTTAGCTAGTGAAGCACATGTCGACAATGGTACTTGGTCCCTTAGTGGATGGTTCTGGGGTCTTTTATCTACCTGGGGTTGGAAGATATTTATGAATCCTGCTGGAGCCTTTGGAGTCATATTTACTTGCTGCCTATATCTCCATTGTGGCCCAGTTTGCTGTTCTTTCTGTGCAGATAGAATAACGTCCACCTTGAAAATCTCTCAACAGGCTAAAGTCGACAAACAAATGATCCAGAAGGAGGTCTCAGACCTTATCCAGATCGATGAAGGAGTGTTTGTAGAATAAATCTTGTTATATTGGCTATAGTAGGCCAAAAGGGCCGTCTGATGGGATATAAATACGATAAATACATGTTATTGGCCTAATATATACAATATAACCCTATAACCGCACGTTAACATAGCCTTATTCACAATTGTATTATTGTAGTTAGGAACGATTCACTGTAGTGCTGCTTAAACCTATTGGTATGACCGGAGCCATCTTGTTTTGTTTCTCTGTTTCAAGTACTGTTTCCCTGAAATCACGTGATTAGGCTTTCTGCACGAAACCACTATGGCAGACCTAGCTGTCTGCTCCACTCGTTAGTTTGTAGCTCAGGGAAACCCAAGGTCACACCTATTCTTCTTGTGGGATGCGCACATTCTAGCAGAGCCCGTTCCTGAACTCCCCGAGCTACAGATAGAAAGGGAGGCACCTTACTGACCTGCCCCCGGAAAAGCTTAGGCCTAGCTACTATCAATCAATTGTGCCTTATATGGGTCTTCCTGCTGGCTCACTGGCAAGTTGTATCTTTCCTAGTAAGGTGACATTGTGCTATGTGTGAAACGTATATATGCTTTGCCCTGCTTGTGTGTAATCAGTCTCCTCTGCCCACCTCCGAGGGTCGTGTAGACTGAGGCTCCCCTGTCAGGGCCTGTATCTGCAGAATAAACGATTGAACCTTCTCCATTGCCGACTGACTTATTACTTACGAATAAGGTATATGGGCTATTGGTGAGTATAGTCCATTAGTATAATATTTTGGTTCCTTCACTGCAGTTTACAGATCTTTGCACCATGCACACACTGTGCCAGTATTTCAACCTTCGGCTTTCAGGTTGAAAAATTCTGTGCTATTCGCACACTGGGGAAACTTGCAACAGTTACGAGTTTAAAGTTCAGGAATAATTTTGTAAAACTGTTATTCCGGGGAAAAAGTCTTAGCAAAGCCCAACTTTTGATAGTGAATCACTTACAGGAAAAGCACATGAGCTAAATCCTTCTTTCCAGCAAAGTTTTCCACTCTTTTCGGCCGTCACAAAATGCAAAGGTTACATTGCAGGTAAAATTTACATTTTGTTCGCTCCTCAACGCATATCTTTTTGGAGGGCACACAGCTTTGCTCTCTGGTGTACTAGAGGGCCGCACTGATGCCTGCAGGGGGGTAGGCTAGGGCAGTGAGGCTGTAAGGTGGTTGCAGGGGAACAAAGCATGTACGGAGTTAAACATTATCGCCGCTTTAGCAACAGAAAACTGCAGCTAAATCGGCGATAATGGGCTTTATAATATGCCCTTGTGAATTCCCATAGAAGCCCAGGTTCACACCAGAACCTGGGCTTCTATGGGAATTCACAAGGGCCTATTATCAAGCTCATTATCACCGCTTTAGCTGCAGTTTCCTGCCGCTAAAGCGGTGATAATTTTAAAGCCGTTCTTGATAATATGCCCCTTGGGGTCCATTCCTGCTTCCCCCCAGTTGACCTCATTGTGTGATGCTAGGCTAGTGATACTCAAAGCACGCCCCGAGCACGGCCCGAGGACTGCATGTGGCCCACCTAACTTTTACATGCGGGACCCTGGTCTACAGCTGCGCTGGGCTGCTTCTTATTAGATTCAGCTGTAATATAAAAAAGATATTGATTAAATAGGTAAGCATTTGTTTGGAGGTTATTGAAGTTTAAGAAAGGAATTAGCACCCCTCAACTTTAGAAACATCCACATTTTTACAGCCATCTTGCAACCAAAGTGTAAAAATGGTCTCTTCAAAATTAAAGTGTATTTCAGAACTGTTTCACTTTAGTACATCAGATTATATCAGTGCACTGAAGTCTTATTAGGTCTCGCCTACGCAGTGGAATAACAAAGCCCCAAATACTTATTATTTTTTTTTTGCTAGAGGAAGTCTTTTTCTTAGCCCCATTTTTTTGACTTACATATGCCCCTTCGGCCACACTGCAATTTCATCAAAGCATAAAAAAATCTCTATGTATATGTTAGTCTTGTCAACCCTAGGGTGATCTTACGCCATTTTTTGTCCCTTTCGCCTTATTTTTACCACCGTTTTTGTTGGACCTAGGTCTCTGGGCACCTTACCACTGCCAGACAGTGCTGCTGAGGTGCAGGTGCTCTCTCCCAACAACATGGCTGGCACAGGCCCCTGCTACTTTGGAGTGGCCATGTAGACACGCACTAGTAGTTAGGAACAGGCTGGGACATCCTGATACAGTATCACTGCTATCCCGCATCTTTGTTCCAAAGCCTAATATGTGGAAGCTCCTGGAACCTTCCAGCCATGAGAGGGGTAATGCTTTGCAGCCTTTAGAGGAGGGTCACCTGACCTAGGGGTATAAGAGTAAAGGAGAGAAACCTGACTAGTCAGTTGGGGCACCACTGCACCTGGGGGAACCTCTGCAGGAGTATAGGCGGTTGGGCCTAGGGGAGTAACCTACACTAATGGGACTGAATGAGCTTAGGCCATGCTGTTCCTAAGTTAGATGAGGGACTCTGCCAGCCTGCTGATCTAGCCCAGCAAGGGGGAACCCAGGGAACCACCTCCAGTGTGCTAAAGGGAACCCTCCTGCCTCTGAAGCCCATCAACTCAACCCCCTTTCTTCCCCCCATGAAAGACGCTGCATCCATCAAACACTGTCAAGAAGAAGTGGACTGCCTGCTGAGAGCACTGCTTGGGAATCAACCAGGTAAACAGCGCTGCACCACCTAAGCGCTTTCCTGATAGAACTGTGCTGCTGGTGCAGTAATCTCCAAGCGTTGGCCTCATTTGCTGTGCTCCTAAAGTGCTGCATGCCCACCTAGCACTGAACTGCTGATGGCTGCTGTTGCTGGATGCCCCAAGGTCATACTGGCCTCTGCCTGCAAAGCGCCATAATTATTAAGTGCTATCTGCCTGAACTGTGCCTGGAAGAACTGTCTGCCCCGAAGCACTGTGACTGACTCCAAGGGCTGTGACTGACCCCAAGCGTTGTGCCCCCGAGTGCGGTGCAGGCCCAGATCTATTACCTGCTGCTGGGGCCTCAAGGCACTACTTGCTCTACTCACCGCCGTGGCCCCCTCGGCGCTGTGCTCCAGAAGTGCGCTATCTACCCCCCAATCACCGCCGCAGCCCGGTACCTGGGATCTATCCCTACTGGGAGAAGCGCCACCTGTTGACATCACCGCCGCGACCTCGGGGTCGCTAGAACAGGAAGAGCTGAACGCCGCGTGAGAGGAGGCCCTGCTGGGGATTCCCGCTGCGACCCCCGGAGCTTAGGGAGGGCCGCTGCGGTAGAAGGAAGGCCGCACTAGGCCCGGAGCATTCTCAGAGGCCGACGTCATTGGCTGTGCCTGGAGGCAGGCGCGGCCCCATTGGTTCCTCGGGACGCGCCTACCAGGAGTTGCCCTCTAATTGGCTCTGGTGTCCGGCACTCGGGAGCTGCGCAGCCATTGGCTGAGGCTGCCGCGCCTCCCTCAGGCCAAATCCCCAGAATGCCCGGGACCGGTCCAGAACACCAACGAGGGGGCTTACAGGAGAGCATGGCCCCCCCCCGACCTGCCCAGGCCTTGACCACGCAGAGAGGGCCTCACGAGGCTACAAAACGAAGGTAACACCCCCGGGGAAGGGCAAGAGACTGCGGTGACAGCGGGGGCTGCCAAGGAGCCTCGTGGGACTAGAGAGGCAGCCTTGTGTCCGCCACTCCCCATAGGAGACTGCTACTGGGTCCGAAGGCCCCCCAATTACCTCCTGCCACTCCTGGAACTGCCAGGGCTTGGGCCTACTGGGGGAACCGAATGGCCCCAGCCAGCAGGAGGGCTGGGAGTTGTCATAGGCCAAGAGATGTCTTAAATGCTGAATCCAGGCCTGTAAAGTTCCCTACTGTTGCATAATAAGAGGGCATTGTTATCTGCCGCATGTACTTGAATATCAAGACTGTTATCTTGATGTTAACTTTTTGATGCCATGTTTATGCCCTCTAAAAGGGTTGCCTCTTGGTAGGGGTGTAGAGGGGATTGTTACTGATATCCTTGTTTACATGAGGAAGGTTGCCTGGAAATGCCCCCTGAACAGCGAGTTGCTTGCATTGACTTAGTACCGGGAATATGTTGACCCCTTTTGCCTGATGAGAAGAGTTATTTACCTGCACTAAGAAATCCAGAAAAAGAGTCTTGGTTTGAAGCAACAATTGGGTGTGGTGTCATTTTATTGCGTGTGCCTCCCTGTCTCAGTGCGAGTGTGTGCTGCACCACTGCTTTACACATTGCCTTTGGTTGCCTTGCTGCCTCGCGCCAAGCTACTGTGGTGGAATTGGGGACCCCAGTTCTAACATTGGTTTTCAGCTGCGGCGTAAGGAACTGTGGTTGTGCAGCACCATCCAGTGGTTCAGTGTGCGCCGCAATTGCACACCTTTTGTATGCAAGCCTAACAAATTGACCTTCACTGTCTGATGGATTGCGCAGACTCCTGTGTTAAAACTGTTACCTACGTCCTAGTGTTTCTTTCCCTTAAGTTGTCTGGGGCTCCACCTGTCAGGATGGAGTTTGAGCTGGCCAACCTAGAGGTGTATACGGTGGCGCAGCTGAAGGACTTCTGTCAGGGGATGGGGTGTCCATCAAGCGAGGCGCCAGGAGAGAGGAGCTTCAGAAAGCCTTGAAGGCATGGGTAATGGTCCACCCGGAGGGGAGAGTAGATGAGGGACAGGGGAAGCTGGTCGCACAAGGGGAGGTGGGCACTCCAGGAGAGCTGGACCTACTGCAAGTAGACATTTGTGAGAATGTGTTGCCAGGAAGATGTTCCAGGGCAGGCAGTGGCGTGTCAGTGAGGAGTGCGACGCCAGAGGAGTACGAGGACAGGAGAGAGGAGAGCCAGTTGAGATTAGAGGTTGCTAGAATGGATAAGGGGAGAGAAGAAAAGAAGCTAGCTATGGAGGAGAGGAAACTTGCGCATGAGCTTAGCCTGCAGGAATTGGAGCTACAAGCATTGCAAATAGGGGCGCAAGGCAATACGAATGGTGGCAGTGTAACCACTGAGGTTTCACAAGAGCCTAAGTTCTATTTACCTAAGGATGTGATAGCCAGTTTCAGTGTAGGGGATGACATTGATAAGTGGTTGGCGGCGTATGAGGTCTCCTTGGTAGCCCATGGGGTGCCCTAGGGTTACCGGGTGGGGTGGCCTGTATCAGTACATACCTCCAGTGGTAAGGGACACACGCTTGACTTTAGAGAAAGCGGATCAAACCAACTGCCCTGTCATGAAGGAGGCCCTGCTTAGAAAGTTTGGCCTCACCCCAGAGAAGTATCGCCAGAGGTTCCGCAACAGCCATAAGCTTCAGACACAAAACTGGGTGGATTTTTTTGATTATGCACCGAAGCTTTAGATGGTTGGGTGCGTGACAGCAAAGTGTGCGACTACGAAGGGCTGTACAATTTGTTTTTAAGGGATCAACTTCTCTATAAATGCTTTCCAGAGCTGCGCCAATACCTGTTGGACCGCAAGTTGACCGACCCTCGGGAACTTGCGGAGGAGGCGGATACCTGGATTAGCACTGGGGTGTCAAACAAGGGACCAGGGGGAGACACCCCAAAAGGTAGACAGGGTTTTCCCCAGAAGAGAGGGGGGGGATAAAAGGAAGGAGTTCTCTAGAGGCCCATAAAATAGACAGCCTGGGAAAGGGGGAGGTTCCCCACCCCAATCTGGATTCCAGAAACCCACTTACCCTGACAAGAGTCAGCAGCCCAGAAATGTCCGGTGCTAGGAGTGCAGGGTGGTTATACACTACAAGGGGGATCCCCAGTGTCGTAAGAGGTCCCCAGCCCCCACAGGAGGTAAGAGCCCCAGGGTGGCTAGTGTAGCACTGGGGGAGGAGTTGTCCCTGGATGAGGGAGGGGAGTGGACAGGCTTGACCCTGGTCTCACTGGGGGAAAGAGAGATGGTCCCAGTGACGCAGTTACCCTTGAACACTGCCAAGTACCAGCAGAGGGTATGGGTTACCGGGCATGAGGTGGAGGCTCTAAGGGACATGGGTGCCAGCATAATGATGGTACTGAGACAGCTGGTGTCCCCGTAGAAAGTGATCCCAGACATACTACACCCGACCGTGTTGGCTGACGGAAGTGTGGGTCACTACCCTGTGGCTCAGGTTCCCTTTGAGTGGGGAGGGGTCTCGGGCCAGTTGAGAGTCATCGTAAGCCCTACTTTGCCAGTTGAGTGTCTGCTCGTAAATGATCTGGAGTATAAGTGCTGGGGTTACCAGGATGGACTTGCGTGGTCACGAGGTCCATGGCTGCCCGGCAAGAAACTCAACCCGGGTTGGAGCCTGGAACAATGGCCCAGCCCAATGCTGGACAAGGAGTCGTTGTGGAGGACACGCCCCATGAGATGGATGGGGAGCCCGCGGAGGTGACCCCAAAGTCCAGGGAGGTGGATGTTGTTCCCGCAGGGCACTTGCCGACCCCTGCAGAGTGGCAGGTGAAAGGAGGGCCTACCCGGGAAGAATTTTGTCGCGCGCAGAGAGAGTACCCCACGCTTGAAGGCATGCAGCAGCAGGCCGAAGCCCAAGCGACCAACCAAGTGATTGGCAATTACAACATTTACTGGGAGGATGACCTCCTCTACAGTGAATGGTCTGTACAACTAATGGGGGCAAAGAAAAAAGTGACAGACTCTGTGTCTACCTATAAAGTGTGTACAACAAAAAGGAAATGAATCACATCAGCCCACCCATATGGCAGAGCTTCATCATCTGGGATAGAACCAAAGATGGTCCGGTTAAGGAGCCACACACCTGTTGGAATTATGTGCTTCTCCAAACCCAAGGAACCACCAGTGATGGATCATACCAAAAGTCAAATCAGTTTGGAATGGAGTGGGATGTTAAATTGCAGTTAGAAAAAAGTGTGCAAAAAGAATCAAAAAGTGAGATGTAAAATTGGCTACCATGATTTAAGGAAAACTTTATTAGGGAAAATCATGGTGTCAAGATTAAAATGAGTGTGAGACAGTTTCACACAATAACTGTCTATTAAGGATGGTATTTGGTGAACATGTTTCAGCCATTGTAGGAAAGTGTACCCGGCTTTCGTCAGGACCTCTTGAACACTACTGCAATTAAGCTTGACCTAAGCTTAGTGAAAAAAGCAAAAATTAACACAAATTAATGATACAAAACATCCTACCGTACATTGTATTTTCCAGACGGGGGATGTCTGTTTCATAAGGTATTTAGGATTCTTTCCTACAAAGGAAGATACACAACAAGGGACAACAAATAGGTAGAACACAGACACACATTTCTATTATTTTTGTGCCATATGTTTCTTTATGCCAATAGGTCATTCTCCAAAACGATAGAGATATGTTTTTTTATTTATTTTTACTCACCCAAAAATGCTTGGGAGATAGCCTCACCTCTTCCTGGCCACTGCTCAGGGTTGGAGGCCCGCTCTAATTTGTGAAATAGAATAGTGGGTGTCTGGTTAGATCACATCCATACTAATGATTCACTGGCACAAAGTGCTAAAAACCTAGGCATTGTTTCTGAGTACATGACAGACAGCAACTGCAAGGGCTGCCGTGAGAGTGAGACACAGTTAGTAACAAATCTCTGATTCTAACAATATATCAATGTAAGAGCAGTGAAAAAAGCTCGTCAAGGCTGGCTGATGGCGAACCTAGTTTATTTAGTAACAATAATACATAAGGAGCTCATCAAACTCCGACTTGTAATTGTAATCCAACAGCCTATATGCTGATATCTAGAGCGCTCTCCTAAGAATGAAAATAGAGAAACGCTTCGCTGTGTAAAGCTGGAAAATGAGCCTTCTTCTAAGTATGAAGTAGGAAACCGCTTCGCTTTAGAGAGCTGCATGAGCTTGGCTGGCATCGCTTCCTCACCTGTCCGTCGGTGCCCCTGAACTGATCCTAAGCCGAGGGGGAGGTAGCGACTGGATCAGGGAGGAAGTTAATATATGTTACATGGGTCAATGGGGATGCTCCATAGCTGTAGGACCAGAGTGGAAACTGTATTATCAGCCAATAGAATCGTTTTTACTTGACTGGAACAGGGAGGAAGTTAATAAGTGTTACATGGGCCAATGAGGATGCTCCATAGCTGTAGGACCAGAGTGGAAACTGCAGTATCAGCCAATGGAATCATTTTTACTAAAACAGGAAATGGAAACTGCATTATCACCAAATGGAAACGTTTTTACTTGCCTGGAACAGGAAGGAAGTTGATATGTGTTACATGGGCCAATGGGGATGCTCCATAGCTGTAGGAACAGAGTGGAAACTGTATTATCAGCTAAAGGAATCGTTTTTACTTGACTGGAACAGGGAGGAAGTTAGTAAGTGTTACATGGGCCAATGAGGATGCTCCATAGCTGTAGGACCAGAGTGGAAACTGCAGTATCAGCCAATGGAATAGTTTTTACTAAAACAGGAAATAGAAACTGCATTATCAGCCTATGGAATCGTTTTTACCTGCCTGGAACAGGGAGGAAGTTGATATGTGTTACATGGGCCAATGAGGATGCTCCATAGCTGCAGGACCAGATTGGAAACTGCAGTATCAGCCAATGGAATCGTTTTTACTAGAACAGGAAGTGGCTGCTTCTCTGTCATGTCCTGCCAGATGCGCGTGCCTAAACTACAATGTCCAGAAGGCGGAGTGAGTGGGAGGAGTTCTCAAGGCTACATAGTGAGGAAACGTCCACACGCACGTTGTACGTGATTCCTGTTTTGAACTGGTGTTTGTATTCCGGATTGCTCTATTCATCTGTTTGTTGGGTGCAGTTTAAAGACAAGAGAAGTTTATAGAAGCGTACGGCGGCTGCCGCACGCGTGCAAACAGCTGACTGTGCCCGAGTCTAATCTTTCCATCTGCCGCTCGCTTTCTCGGCTGAGACGCGGAGCTTGTCATCTAACTTTTGCCTGGAAGCCTATTCTGCTGCTGGTAATCAGGAAGGTTAGCCCTCTGCCGTTTTGCCCATGGTCCGGAGGTAACGGACATTTCTTTCCTGCTCGCGTTCTTGGCTGAGACGCGAGGCAGGACTCTGTTTACGTGCATCTGGGGTTTTAGTTTTTGCAGTGTTCCTGTAACTACCGGACCTGAATTCCGTCAGCAGCTACTACGGAGTATCCTGTGCCTTTCGTGGTGGGCGTGAGTACAATTAGTCGCTTAAAGAACTATTGCTGGATAAGCTTTTGGATATTGAATTCAAGTGACATTGTTAGTTGGACTAGTTCTTTCCTGCTCGTGGATTTAACAAGCAGGAATACGTACGTGTTCTTGGATTTTGGGGAATTGAATTCCTATAGACTTTGCTATCAAGGGAAACTACTTTGGATTCCAGTCAAACGTCAATAGGGGAAGCCTGTTCTTATAGACTTGCCTTCAACCTTCATTTTTTGCCCTCTCTCAACAAGGTTCATTTCAGAAGGAGAATATTCATGTTCATAGAATTATAAGGGAAGGCTGGAAGGTATGAATGAGTGTTATGGCTATTGGAATTGAGTCCTGTTTGATAATCTGATGGAATAATAACATATGCTTCTGTGTTGTAGGACTTCCTAGTATCCATACAGAGAGAAGATTCTGCTATTCTTTTGAGGGAAAGAGAATCTATTAAGTAAGCTAAATTTGGTGGTTGTTTCTACCAGTGAGAATTATTGAGAGTAGTTAGCATGTAAAGTACTTATCTCTGTGTTTTTTCTTTCTTCTTGTTTCAGCCTCCCTTTCCCGTTCCAGACCCTTCCCTACCTTTCCCTCGCTTGATCCTTCAATACTCTGTGTATGTTACATCATTCAGAGTGTAGGTAGATCTGGAGGTGGACCCCTTTTTAGCAATGACCCTGATCCTGAGGAAATTACAAAAAACAATTTGATGGACAGAATGTAGATCAATGTCTTACATTCACCCCAGTACAAGGATCTAGGCCTAAATCCATCATTTTTTGCACTCCACACCACCCTGGGTCAGATAATGGCTTTATGCAAATCAGCTCTGACCCTGTGCCCCATGGGAACAGTCCAGTCCAAACTACAACAGCCATATCTTTCCCAGACCGGAATCAAGCATCCGAGGACCGGACCGGTTTCGAGGTAACACCTCTCATCAGCCCGGCTAGCTTGACTCCAGTGGTGTGGAGGCTCTGGGACCCACGTCTGAGCTACCCCAGTCCGGTCCTCGGATGCTTGATTCCGGTCTGGGAAAGATTACAAAGCGGAGTTTGATGAGCTCCTTATGTATTATTGTTACTAAATGAACTAGGTTCGCTAACAGCCAGCCTTGAAGAGCTTTTTTCACTGCTCTTACATTGATATATTGTTAGAATCAGAGATTTGTTACTAACTGTGTCTCACTCTCACGGCAGCCCTTGCAATTGCTGTCTGTCATGTACTCAGAAACAATGCCTAGGTTTTTAGCACTTTGTGCCAGTGAATCATTAGTATGAATGTGATCTAACCAGACACCCACTATTCTATTTCACGAATTATAGCGGGGCCTCCAACCCTGAGCAGTGGCCAGGAAGAGGTGAGGCTTTCTCCCAAGCATTTTTAGGTGAGTAAAAATAAATAAAAAAACATCTCTCTATTGTTTTGGAGAATGACCTATTGGCATAAAGAAACATATGGTGCAAAAATAATAGAAATGTGTGTCTGTGTTCTACCTATTTGTTGCCCGTGGTTGTGTATCTTCCTTTGTAGGAGAGAATCCTAAATACCTTATGAAACAGACATCCCCCGTCTGGAAAATCCAATGTACGGTAGGATGTTTTGTATCATTAATTTGTGTTAATGTTTGATTGCAGTAGTGCTCAAGAGGTCCTGACGAAAGCCGGGTACACTTTCCTACAATGGCTGAAACATGTTGACCAAATACCATGCTTAATAGACAGTTATTGTGTCAAACTGTCTCACACTCATTTAAATCTTGACACCATGATTTTCCCTAATAAAGTTTTCCTTAAATCATGGTAGCCAATTTTACATCTCACTTTTTGATTCTTTTTGCACACTTTTTTCTCACTGCAATTTAACATCCCATACCATTCCAAACTGATTTGACTTTTGGTGTGATCCATCCCTGGTGGTTCCTTGTGTTTTTAGAAGCACATAATTCTAACAGGTGTGTGGCTCCTTAACCGGACCATCTTTGGTTCTATCCCAGATGATGAAGCTGTGCCATATGGGGGGGCTGATGGGATTCATTTCCTTTTTGTTGTACACACTTTATAGGTAGACACAGAGTCTGTCACATTTTTCTTTGCCCCCATTAGTTGTACAGACCATTGACAGCCCTTTTGTATTGTTATACTGTGAATAATGGGTTTGTCTGTCCTTTGGTCTTTAAATAATTTTCCCCTTAGACCCTCCACCAACCTTGTTTTTTGACTCCTCGACAGTAAGCCTAAGGCTCCGGTGCATTGACCATCAAGGGCCTTAGTGGTCACCCAATGCTACCGAGCCTTCCTGCTAGAATTGGCACACGAGATACCACTAGCCGGACACCTGGGTCAGGACAAAACCTTTGCACAATTGGTCCCACATTTTTACTGGCCCAGAATGAGAGTTGCCTCTGACACCTTTTGCTAGACCTGTCGGACTTGTCAAGCGAGTGACTACGTTGAAGGTCCCATTGGAACCGCTCCCGGTTGTCGGTACCCCTTTTGAGTGGGTCGGCATTGATAATGTCGGGCCAATGGACCCGCCCACTTTTTCAGGACACTGGTTCATCTTGGTGTTGGTGGGCTACGCCACCCGGTACCCGGAGGAAATCCCTCTGAGGACCATTACTGCAACTGTGGTGGCGCGGGCCTTGATGGGGATTTTTACCCCTGTGGGATTCCCTAAGGTTGTGGTGTCAGATAGGGGCCCGAACTTCATGTTGGCCTACATGCAGGCCATGTGAAAGGTGTGGAGAGTGACCTACCGGTTCTCCACTCCTTACCGCCCCCAGACTAAGGGGCTCGTAGAACGCTTCAATAAGACCCTGAAGGGGATGATCCAGAGCCGGCCAGGGGACTTGAGATGGAAGTGGGATGTCCTCTTACCCTGTCTGCTATTTTCTTACTGAGAGGTGCCGCAGAAGGGAGTCGGTTTCAGTCCCTTTGAGCTGCTCTATGGCCCCCCGTTAGGGGCCCCTCAGCCTTGTGAAGGAGGGGTGAGAGAAAACTTCTAAGAAGCTTCCACGTGACGTGGTCAGCTACATGCTGGCATTCCACAGCCAGATGGCCAAGCTGTAAAAGGAAGCCTCAGACAACCTGAAGGCTAGTCAAGCCGTCATGAAGGAGTGGCATGACCCCAACGCTCGGACGGTGGAGTTGGATGCTGGACAGAAGGTGCGGGTCATGGAACCCAGAGAGCTTAGCGCCCTCCAGGACCGGTGGACTGGACCATATGAGATCGCGGAGAAACGAGGCCAGACCACTTACGTTGTAGACCTAAAGACCCCCCTAGAGCCCCATAGGGTGTTCCACATCAACCGCCTGAAGCTGCACCATGAGCGATCTGAGCTTGCTCTCCTTATGGTGACAGATGGGAACGAAGGGGAAGAGAGTGAGCCTCTTCCAGACCTTCTGTCGGCCCAAGAGAAGGATGGGTCGGTGGAGGGAGTGGTCCTCTCCCCATCCTTGACCCCTGAGCAACAGAGGGACTGCAGCCAGGTTTTGGAGCAGTACTCCTCGTTCTTCTCCCTCACTCCTGTAATCAGGCATCTGTGTACCCATGAAGTGGACACAGGGGACAGCCCCACCCATGAAAACCAAGTCTTACCGGATGTCCGACAAGATTAAGACCAGCGTCCAGAGTGAGGTGGCCAAGATGTTGGAGCCGGGAGTGATTGAGCCTTCCAGCAGCCCCTGGGCTAGTCCGGTGGTGTTGGTGCCGAAAGTGGCCCCACCGGGCATCACACCAGAACTTCGGTTCTGTGTGGATTACCCTGTTCTGAACTCCATGACCAAGACGGATGCTCACCTGATCCCTAGGGTGGATGAGCTGATTGACCGACTAGGAGCAGCTCGGTATCTAAGTACCATCGACCTGATGTCAGGGTATTGGCAGATTGCCATGGCGAACGGAGCAAAGAGAAGACTGAGTTCTCCACCCCGAGGGCCACTTTCAATTCTGGGAGATGCCCTTCGGGCTCAAGAATGCTCTGGCCACTTTCCAGCCGTTGATTAACCAGGTGCTTTCTGGCCTAGAAGCCTTCTCAGCTGCCTACCTGGACGACATAGTTGTCTTCAGCAGCAGCTGGGAGGACCATCTGAAGCGTCTCCAGGAGGTGCTTCAGGCTCTGCAGCGGGCTGGCCTAACCATCAGGGCTAGCAAGTCCCAGATTGGACAGGTATCTGTTGTCTACCTGAGACACCTGATCAGCAGGGGTAAGGTGCAACCCCTCCAGGCCAAAATTGAGACCATCCTGTCCTGGGAGCCCCCCAAAACCCAAACGGAGGTCCGAGCTTTCCTAGGCCTCACGGGTTATTACTGCTGGTTTGTCAAGGGGTATGGAACCATCGTAGTTCCCCTGACTTAATTGACTTCTAAAAAGCAGCCCGAAAAGTCATCTGGATGGCTGCCTGTCAAGAGGCATTTGAAACCCTGAAGCACGCGATGTGCACCACTCCGGTGCTTAAAACTCCAGATTTCACCAAGGAATTCATCGTGCAGACAGACGCCTCTGAGCATGGCATAGGAGCTGTGTTTTCTCAGCTAAAAGAAGATGGCCAAGACCAGACCCTGGCCTTTATCTCCCGAAGGCTACTCCCCAGAAAACAACCGTGGAGTACCATAGAGCGTGAAGCATTCGCCGTGGTTTAGGCTCTGAATTAGCTGAGGCCATATCTTTTTGGCTCCCACTTCCTCATTCAGACCGACCACTGACCCCTTCGCTGGCTCATGCAAATGAGAGGCGAAAACCCCAAATTGCTAAGGCGGTCCATTTTCCTCCAGGGTATGGCTTTTCGGGTGGAACATCGGCCTGGAGTAGACCACACCAACGCTGACGGTCTCTCACGGTTTTTCTGCCTTAGTGATGAGAACTCCCTAGAGGTTGGGTAGCTCTCCCCACTTTCGGCTGGGGAGGACGCATTTTAGACCTGTTAGCCCTAGGGTGGTCTTACCCCGGTTTCGTTGTCCCTTTCGCCTTTTTTTGCCACCGTCTTTTGTTGGACCTAGGTCTCTGGGCGCCTTACCACTGCCAAACAGTGCTGAGGTGCAGGTGCTCTCTCCCAACAACTTGGCTGCCACAGGCCCCTGCTATTGCGGAGTGGACATGTAGATCAGCACTAGCAGTTAGGAGCAGGCTGGGACATTCTGATACAGTATCACTGCCATCCCGCCTTTTTGTTCCATAGCCTAATATGTGAAAGCTCCTGGAACCTTCCAGCCATGGGTGGGGTTATGCTTTGCCGCCTTTAGAGGAGGGTCACCTGACCTAGGGGTATAGGAGTAAAGGGGCGAAACCTGACTAGTCAGTTGGGGCACCAGTGGACCGGGGGGAACCTCTGCAGGAGTAAAGGCGGTTGGGCCTAGGGGAGGATCCTACACTACTGGGACTGACTGAGCTTAGGCCCTGCTGTTCCTAAGTTAGATGAGGGACTCTGCCAGCGTGCTGATCTAGCCCACCGAGGGGGAACCCAGGGAACCACCTCCAGTGTGCTAAAGGGAACCCTCCTGCCTCTGAAGCCCACCAACTCAAGCCCCTTCTTCCCCCCAAGAAAGGCGCTGCATCCCTCAAGCGCTGTCAAGAAGAAGTGGACTGCCTGCTGAGAGCACTGCTGGGGGATATCCAGGTAAATAGCGCTGCACCACCTAAGCCCTTTCCTGATAAAACTGTGCTGCTGGCACTGTAATCTCCAAGCACTGGGCCCCCTGTACTGTGCTCCTAAAGCGCTGTATGCCCACCTAGCGCTGAACTGCTGACTGCTGCTGGTGCTGGATGCGCCAATGTCATACTGGCCTCCGCCTGCAAAGCGCCATAATTATTAAGCGCTATCTGCCTGAACTGTGCCTGGAAGAACTGTCTGCCCTCAAGTGCTGTGACCGACCCCAAGCGCTGTGCCCCCGAGCGCGGTGCAGGCTCAGATCTATCACCTGCTGCTGGGGCCCGAGGCGCTACTTGCTCAACTCACCACCGCGGCCCCCCTGGCGCTGTGCTCCAGAAGCACGCTATCTACCCCCCAATCACCGCCGCAACCCGGTACCAGGGATCTATCCCTACTGGGAGAAGGGCCGCCTGTCGACATCACCGCCACGACCTCGGGTCGCTAGAACAGGAAGCGCTGAATGGTGCGTGAGCGGAGGTGCCACTGGGGATTTCCGCTGCGGCCCCCGGAGCTTGGGGAGGGCAGCTGCGGTAGAAGGAAGGCCGCACTAGGCCTCAGAGCATTCTTCGAGGCCGACGTCATTGGCTGTGCCTGGCGGCAGGCGTGTCCCCATATGCTCTTTGGGACGCGCCTATCAGGAGCTGCCCTCTGATTGGCTCTGGTGCCTGGCACTCAGGAGCTGCGCAGCCATTGGCTGAGGCTGCTGCACCTCCCTCAGGCCGAATCCCTATTGGTCCCCGGTCCCGAGGAATCACCAGAAGGCCCGGGATCGGCCCGGAACACTGGTGAGGGGGCTCACAGGAGAGCGCGAGCCCCCGACCTGCCCAGTCTTGGACCACGCAGCAAGGGCCTCACGGAGGCTATAAAAATAAGGTAACACCCCCTGGGGAGGGCAAGAGACTGCGGTGACAGCAGGGGCTGCCGAGGAGCCTCGTGGGACTATAGAGGCAGCCCTGTGTCCGCCCCTCCCATAGGAGACTGCTACTGGGCTTGAAGTCCCCCAATTAACTCCTACGACTCCTGGAACTGCCAGGGCCAGGGCCTACTGGGGGAACTGAATGGCCCTAGCCAGCAGGAAGGCTGGGAATTGTCATAGGCCAAGAGCTGTCTTAAATGCTTAATCCAGGCCTGTAAAGTTCCCTACTGTTGCATAATAAGAGGAGATTATTATCTGCCGCATGTACTTGAATGTCAAGACTGTTATCTTGATGTTAACTTTTTGATGCCATGTTTACACCCCCTAGAAGTGTTGCCTCTTGGTAGAGGTGTAGAGGGGATTGTTACTGATACCCCTGTTTACATGAGGAATGTTGCCTAGAAATGCCCCCTGAACAGCGAGTTGCTTGCATTGACTTAGTACCGGGAATATGTTGACCCCTTTTGCCTGATGAGAAGAGTTACTTACCTGCACTAAGAAATCCAGATAGAATCTTGGTTTGAAACAACAATCGGGTGTGGTGTCCTTTTATTGCGTGTGCCTCCCTATCTCAGTGCGAGTGTGTGCTGCACCACTGCTTTACACATTGCCTTCGGGTGCCTTGCTGCCTCGCGCCAAGCTACCGTGGTGGAATTGGAGACCCCAGTTCTAACAGTGTATTTACTGACAAACCCTGAGTGACCAATTCACGCTTTCATTTAAAACAAGCATTTGCAATGCAATAGGTATCGCATTTATGCAAGTTTGAGCTGTTGACCTTGTAAATAACAATGCATTTTATTTTTGTTTTCGTTTTTAAAACATAAATAAAAGGCTTTGTCATTTACAATGCCAATAGCTTAAGCTCGCATAAATGCGAGACCTATTGCATTGCAAATGCTTGTTAAATCTGAGCTGCTGAATCAAAGGACAATGGAAAGTAAGTGATTGGGATCCCTTTTTAGTGGGTGGTTCCCCTGCTTCCACTATGGGGGGATTACAGTACGCCAAGGCTGGTGTTGCAAGAGTAATTACACACATGCCGGTTTATGCAGAGGAGGTGCTGAAGCCTCAACAGTGGGCTTAGCTGAGGGGTCTTTTACTGTCCATTCTTCTAACAGATTCCAGAGGTGAAGGGTTGTCTCCCTCCTTTTCCTCTGATGTCTTTTATGTTTGGTAATTATTTGTGTTTTGGTATGTTCAGGTATTTTTGAATCAGATATTCATTCCTTAGGCCACAGGTACATCTGTGCTTTGGTTTGCAAGAGCCACTCTTGGCAATATTTACTCATTTTGCCTTTTCGTTCGGGAAGGCTCTATGCATGTGCTCCTGGGGAGTGCATATTTTTGTGGCTTGAGGGCCCATGAGAGGGGCATGGGTTTGACCCTGGTTGGTGGTGGTCTGGGCGTTCAGCCTTGCCCTGTTGGTCTGAATGGGCAGGGCTTGGAGTGGGCTGGTCAGCGGAGTGTGTTTTGTCAGGAGCTAGCGGCTAAAAACATGTCTGGAAAAAGGCAGCTCACTTTCCAACCTGAGGCAATACAATGGCACTCAAGAGCACTTTATACACGCATAACATCATAAGCATTTCAGTTACAATAACATATGTTTTTGCTTTACATTAGTAATAACAGTGGGCAGAGGCTGATGATAGGACAGAAAAGCGCGGGATATGAGCGAGAAAATGGGAGGGGTAAAGTTCAGAGGTGCAGGATTCAGTTACACAGATGTAACATAAGTCACAAGGAGGAACAAAACAGTTGCACATGCACAAGGGAGAGCACATATATGCAATGCACGAGACAATTTTTTTAAAAGGGTGATGTGCACACAAGAGAAGGAGCTCACAAGGACAGAGAGTGTGTATTATCGGGGTGCGTGAAGCAACCCTCAAGGAATCACGTGCACACAAGAGTGCGCATCTTGGAAAACATGGGGTGGGCGCATGTGATGAAAATTAAACTAGGAACATTATGTCAATCAACATGAGAGCAGAGAGTGCGTGTAGGACCTGACATTACATTTGGAGCAACCCACAGAGATTAGCAAACATACAGGAAAATGTGCATTTTCAGAGAAGCGCGAAAAGTGTAACAACAATCAAATTATGAGCATGTAGTCAATACGCACAAGAGAACAGACAGTGTGCGTACTGAAAAGAATTCACATAAGAAGCACCCATAAAAAAGAATGCCCATCCAAGAGAACATGCTTTTTGAGAGCAGAGTGAACAGTGAGACAGCAATCGAATTATGAGCAAGTAGACAGTCAATACTTTTATTTGGTTTTTAAAATGCAATAATGACAATAATGCAGATTAGCTGTCAGTAACCCTTTGTGCAGAGATGGTAAACAGGCGCTATGGCGATGATCAAGGAGTCCAAAGTATGTGTGAGCATTGCCTGACACTATTAAAATACAATATAGGTAGTAGAAATTATTTCAAATACAGTAAAAAAAAATGCATCTCAACCCCCTGAAATATAAAGATATTCACAAATCAATAAAACCAAATTCATTATGTCACAATGACAAATAAGTGTCCATAAAAACTAATCACAGCTAGACTTAAGCCTTATACGAACCCTTAAAAAAACCAAGAGCATGCAAAACTGAGCGGCTTGAAAGCTGATGAAAAAAGATAAAAGTAGGTCTAACCGGCCTCAGATCTGCTTTTTTAAGAATAGGAATGATAAAAGACTTTCTCTGAACCTCGTGAAAACTACAAAAAATTCAAAAGTGCATCATATCCTGTGGAGATTTTCCATCGATGCCACAAGGTGAGAGACACTGCCTTCTATGTGCACCACGAGGTTGGGCCAAAAGATAGTGAAAGAGGTCCAATCGAAATCTTGTAAACAGAAAACGGTCATGATTACCTTTAAGCCAAATGAGATAAGGTTTATTAGATGACACAGTTTTCAATAAAAGGTACCTACGCACACTACACTTCCTCAGCTCCACTTCTTCTCTGGCCCACCTATGGTTTTAAAAAAAATTATCCTTCACCCAAATCAAGTCCTTACTGCAAGTTTACTCTGGGTGCTCAAATAAGTCTGCCCTACCCAAACTAATGAAACATTCTCTGACATACTTGAACCAACGAATGTGGTAAGTATGATCAAGGGAAAGACAGCCACTTAAGATTTCCTTACTAAGTGCGTTTTCCTTCTTGGCCTAGATTTTCATCCACAATGATATAGGGCGAAAAGCCAACTACTCATAAAAAAGGGGACCCCTGATAATGACTAAAGGTAAAGAAGCAGGGGAAGTAACTGTAGATGCAATATACAAACAAAATACTCTACCCATGTGATTGAAATATGCTGTGCATCAACTTGTTTAATTGACCACTCTGACTAGATCCAAATGACCATGTTCTTCACAACTAGTAAGTTCATTTAGACCACCATATGCGCCCTGAAGAAGGTGATACCCAGCAAATGGGTGTCTCACCGAAACGCGCGTCGGCGCTTGAATGAATTCCACCTATGAACTGTTTTATCTTATCAAATCTGGACAATTGATGAATACACTTGAAAATTACCCTTTAATGTTGAATTCTTTTTTCATCTTTGATATTATATTGCAACAGTCATTTTTCAGATGTTTCTGAGCAACAAGATGAAAACAGTTGTTGGTTAAATTTGTTTTACATCATTTTCACATGGGAACTTGAATCTTTAGCATGTTTCCAGATATATTTGTTTTGCTCTTTTATGTGGTACGTGTGAGAATGCTTGAGTATGACATTGTATGTATGTTGTGAGTGAATGAGTAAATGGCACCTGTTCCTTTTACAACTTCTAGGATATGATATTTAACTGTCACACATTACATTTTCTTAAGGTGAAAACATAAAGTAATGTCTAAATTAACTTACTTGTTGTGAAGAACATGGTCATTTGGGTCTAGTCAGAGTGGTTAATTAAACGAGTTGATGCACAGCATATTTCAATCATATAGGTAGAGTATTTTGTTTGTATATTATGTCTATAGGGTGAAAAGCCAACACATCTGAGAGAAAGCCCTTCCCTAGTTCTTTGTGAACTACAAAAGAGGGTGTGCTCTGCTGTAGGCAGAGTGTACATCTCAGGAAAGTCTTTTCGACAACTTGTAGTGTGAGGTTCCGTGACAATTGTAAGTGGTGTTTTTCGACTCGTACGAATATGGTCGAGTCTGGTATCTATGAACCGCAAATGACGAGTTTAGTAAGTGCGCGCAGTTTCGCTGTGCTAACTTAAACCGTTCGTTTGTTATGTGGGTTTTCCATCTGTACCCACGGGTTCCATCTTAGATACGGCATCCATTTTGTCTCTTGCCCTCAAGTAGCCAGCGAACGGACGTTGTCCGCTTCGCGACCCTGGGACTCCCAAAATATCCGCGGAAGACACATGTTCTTTATGAGTGTCTTTATGACGAGGGGGTTGCTACTGTAAGGCAGATGGCGCCGCTCGAGGCTCATCTTGCCGCACGGACTTATTGTCTCAGCCGTGCATCTCATTAGGCACGTCCCTTTGATGCCTGTATCTCGTGTTTCCCGATACCTCCCCTTTTACACCCTTTTCGATCTCCCCACTGTCTCCGTCTTCCTCTACACCTGTCCTTGTTCCTATTTCGATCTGTTTTACTGCTGATTGGAATTTGCTAATGGTGGGAAGATGGGTTTTTACAGTTGGGAACCGCCAAATGCTTCCGCGCTTATGTTCCGGACATCATGTGTTTCAAAGTGACCAAAGCGACCCCTCTGGGGGATAATGGTGGGAACCGGGTTGTAAACTTTTGTGTTCAATGTTATCCTATGGGTAAAAACTGTATAAAAGGAGCGATCCACAGAACCAATTTGAAGCAGTCTCCCCAAGTTGCACGTGGTGTACTTGTCGTGATCTCTGTGTTCCCTGCAGCAAATAAACCTTGAATCTTTGACGTCGAAGGAAGTGTCCCGTGTCTCTGTGATTCGTACGCCGGAGCAGGTTACCCACGAAGGTTTCAGGTGTTGTGCCCTGGCACCGCTGGGTCTTAAAGAACCCAGTCCTTCAGTTGGCGCCCAACGTGGGGCTGCATCAGTGGTACCGGTCCAAGCCCGACGATCGTGAGGAACTTCGTGTGAAATCTCCGAGGGAAGGTGCACTCCGCTTCATCGATCCTGTTGTCGAAATAAGTGGCCCGAAGACTTTTCCCGCGAAGATTCCCGCCTCCGGACGGCTGCGACGGACTGCTGCCCTGACTGTAGACCTGTTTTGGCGCCTGGCGTAGACCTTGGTACAGCGAGACGATTGACGGGCCTTCCTGGTGACGCCATCGATTTTTGAGTTAAGTATTTGTGGGTCGCTCCCATAGTTCTTGGTTGTTGACACTTTAGCGAGTGTTTTTGTTGTTAGCGCTGTGTGAGTGTTTTTGTCGGTGACACTTTGCTAGCGTACTTTGTTGTGTTGTTTGACGACTGCAGCCGCCAAAAACCGAGGGTTTTTGTTCTTTGCTGGGACTTGGTAAATCCCGTAACCCTTGAAGTTTGTGAAACTCGACTAGTGTGCAAGATGCCTGGTCGCAGTACTTTGTTTAGTTGTTTCAGACCTTGTGGTATGGATTCCCGACTGGAGGACTTGTGTCCGATACCTCCGGTTGGAACTCCCACATATGAGCTCTATAGTAAGCATGGGCTAGGCCCAGTTACCTTTAACGATTACTGGATTAAATATACGAAAAAGGACGGCGACCTTCGTTGGCCACCTCATGGTAGCTTCGAAGCTCCGATCTTAGATAATCTAGAGATAAAATTGTTCGAAAGAAAGTCAAGGCCGGCCATGTTTGATGCCTTTCGGTTGTGGCGCAAAGAAGCCCGACAGAAAGAAATCAGACAGACTAAACGTAATCAGCGAGATAATGTTGCTACCATAGTGAAGAAAGCAGAGCAATTTCAGCGTGATAAGGAGGTTAAGGATAAGGAAGTGTTTGACCGATTACAGCGTATGAATGTAGATAAATGTTACCTCGCTTTACCAACGGAGTCAGATAAGAAGGAAGAGCCAGTTGAGGATCCCTTAATGTCTTATCTCATGAAGTCGCCACCTCCGTACGTACAGGGTACCGCAGCTCCTGTGGTCCCTGCCGTACCTATTCTTCCGCCTATTCCTCCTCCGCCTGTTCCTCAACCTGCACCCGTTCTTCCGACTGTTCCTGCTCCTTTGCCTGTTGCTATCCCTACTGCTCCTCCGCTTCCACACACTCCTGTTCCCGCTACTGCTCCTGCTACTGCTCCTGTTTTGTTAACCCCTGCTGTTGCTACTGTTTCTACTCCTTCTCTTGTTAGTCCTGTATCGTATGCTTCTCCCTCTACTCGTAGTCGCAATTCTCCTCTTGCGGCTAGCTTCTTTCATTCGCTCGGGCCTGTTCATGGGTCCGCTGGTTCCGATGGTCCTCAGAGACGTAGCCAGCTTCCTGGAAACAGAGAACGCGTTGCGTTATATAATATGGCGATGGGTTGGATGATAAATCCTCTTAGGTGTCCACCCCGTGTTGTCCTCGAAACATTTTGTCAATTCAATATACCAACCCAGAGATATGTGTTTAATGAAATGTGCAAGTTCCTTTATGATCAAATAGCGGCCGATGCGCCTGACGAGGTGCTGACCGCTCTGTCTGATCTCCAGCTTCAGTTCGCAAATGGACTGATAGTGGATACTAACGTTCGACGTGCTGTTGAACGATTGCTATCTCTTCGTCCCGCTCCAATCCCTCATGCATTGTTTGTTGAGGATATTGAAAAACAACCAGATGAGTCTGGCCAATATCCTATGCGTGAAGTTCCGCCGGTTTGGATACCAGCGAATCCAAATGCTCAACCTCCGACATTGGCGCACTTCCAGAGGATATGGATACATCTCCCATGGAAACGCTCGGAAGTACTACAGGTGAAGCAATCTTTGCCTGACCCACGCAAGAATCCTACAGGGTATTACAAAGAATTATCACAGCTTGTAAATGCTACGGTAATGAATCTTGCCGATATCGATATGTTGTTCGGCAATGTCGTACCGCAACCGGTATGGGCAAAGATTCGACAGGAGAATCACCCGGCTGAATTAGGTGGTGCTTGGGCTGCCATTGTAGCGGCAGACGCCGGACAAGTAGCTGCTACTAAACCCGACCAGTTGATTCTTGACCTTCCTCAAAGAATTATTACGCTAATGAAAACACTTATGCCAGCTATGAGGGTGAACTGGGACAAGTTGTCAGCCTGTAAGCAAAAGAAGGATGAGAGTGTTTCCGACTTCTTTACGAGGTTTGAGGAGGCATTCATTGACCATAGTGGACAGGATATGGGTACCGAGGGTGGTCAGAGATTGTTTGTGGACAAATTTGTTTCGAATTTATTGCCCGACTTGAGCAATAAATTGAGAAATTCGGAAAGTGCATGGGCCGTTTCTACTTCGGCTCAGATATTGGCTACGGCACAATACTATGAGAATAGGGAGAAAGAAGAGAACGATCGTGCTGATAAAAAGACGAAAGAGCTCAAAACTAAAGTGTTGTTGCAACAAGCGTATCCTCCGCGGTCAAATCAGAATAATTCACAACAGAATAGGTCACAGCCACAATCAAACAGATCCCAAACCCGTAACGACTCCTCGTCCCAAAGATCCTCGTTAGGGTACAATCAATGTGCTTATTGTAGACAGGAGGGACACATTAAATTCAATTGCCCTGTTTTGAATGAACGTAACAATGGTAACTCATCTAGAGGAGGTCGTGGTGGTTCACAGCAAACATCACGTGGTAGAGGTCGTGGTGCTCAGAATGATCGCTCAGACAACTCGTCTAATTCTAATAATTGTTTCGATCAACGTGGATCATCGCAAGGACGATCTGCGCAGTACAATGTAGACGATTATTACGTCGATCAGGGAACTGACGACAGTAATTACTAGGACAGCCATAGACAAGGAGAGGGAGTGGTATCAGTTCCGGTTGATCAGAGAGGGCCTCACGTCGCAGTTGCTACATCGGGCGTCGTTGAGCCTTTTCTGTTGGACACTGGTGCAGCGAAAAGTTCTATCATGCATTCGAAACTCCCTGGCGCACCTTTGTCTGGCTTAACAAATGTTTCCGTTGGATTCTCTGGCGCCCCCGTTAGCAATCCAGTTTCTCGCCCTGTGCCCCTTAAAATTGGGCCACGTGAGCTAGAAGCTCCGTTGATTTTGACTACGGGTTGTGGTGAAAATCTTTTGGGCCTGGATTTGCTTAAACGTTTGTACGCAACTTTGTATTGTTCTCCTGCGGGTGTAAAGCTTACGTTAGGAGAGAGGGTTGTCTCTCCTATGTATTTGTCCCTCGATAAGCTTCCACCGGAATTGAGTTCTCTTCCTGCGTCTTTGTGGGCAACAGGTCCAAATGACGTGGGCCTGCTTGATATCTCCCCTTATGTTGTTCAGTTGAAATCTAATGTGCGGTTGCCACGTATTCCACAATATCGTATCTCCCTTGATGGTGAAGGAGCACTGTTGGCGATCATCTATGATTTGATCGAGAAAGATGTTATTGAGGAGACTCGGGGAAACGTGTGCAACAGCCCTGTGCTGCCCATTCTTAAACGTACTGATCCTTCAAAATCGCCTGTTTATCGTTTTGTTATCGATTTACGGGAGGTAAATAAAATTGTGGTTCCTCAATTTCCTGTTGTGCCTGACATCACGGCGCTACTGACTCTGATTCCAGCTTCTGCATCATGGTTTTCGGTGATTGACTTGAAAAATGCGTTTTTCAGCATCCCGATTGCCGAGGAGAGCAGGGACCTTTTCGGTTTCTCTCTCGGTGGACGTAGCTTCCGGTTCAAACGCGCTCCTCAGGGCTACTGTGAAAGTCCATCTATTTACAGTCAAGCCTTGAAGGGTCAACTGGATGCGTTTAGGTTGCCGGTTGGTGCGGCCTTGATCCAATACATCGATGACTTATTGGTGGCTGCTGATACTCAGGACATTTGCAAAATTGCTACGGTGTCGTTGCTGCAACATCTCTGTGAGTTAAATCACAAGGTGTCACCTTCTAAACTCCAATATTGTTGTCAAGAAGTAACCTATCTAGGTCACTTATTGTCAAAGGAGGGAAGGAGATTGACCCCAGAGAGAATTGCAGCAATTGCGCGAATGGCTGTGCCAAAAACCCAAAGAGATGTGCGTGCCTTTCTAGGTATCACGTTGTACTGCAGGCAATGGATTCCTAATTTTTCATTGCTAGCGAAACCATTGGTGGCTCTTACGTGCAAGGATGTTTCAACTCCTTTACCATGGACGGAAGAATGTCAGAACAGTTTTTCTGAACTGCGTGATTCATTGTGTTCGGCTCCTGTGTTAGGTACTCCCGACTACAGTAAGCCGTTTACATTATATGTTCACGAGAGGGAAGGTTGTGCTTTGAGCGTCTTAACGCAACCTTTTGGTGGTAAGCAACGTCCATGTGCATATTTTTCCTCGACCTTGGACCCCGTAGCTAGAGCATTGCCGAGTTGTTTACGAGCAACAGCGGCAGCTGCGGTCTCCATCCGACAATCAGCAGGATTGGTCATGGATAATATACTTACGGTGATGGTTCCGCATGCAGTCGATACTCTTTTGAATCGAACGAAAACTCAGCACTTGACGAGTGCGAGGTTGTCTGGGTACGAATTGACGCTTTTGGCAAGCCACATTCAGATAAAACGTTGTAATGTTCTGAACCCGGCAACTTTGTTACCAATTAGTACAGAGTCAGATGAAGTAGCAGAACATGACTGCTACTTGAGGACTGAAGAGGAAACAAAAGGTCGAGTGGACCTTAAAAACACCCCATTGGAAGATCCGGATGGTACTTTGTATGTGGATGGGTCATGCTTTAAGTTGCCGAATGGCGATGTGACTACTGCTTATGCTGTTGTAACATTGAATACTGTTGTTGAGACTGCAAGGTTGAATCAGAATTCTGCCCAAGCTGCGGAGCTGATTGCTCTTACTAGAGCATGTGTGTTAGCGAAAGGGAAACGTGTGAATGTGTTTACTGATAGCCAATACGCGTTCGGTGTTGCTCACAGCTTTGGACGATTGTGGAGAGAGAGAGGTTTCTTGACGTCGCACGGTACGAAGATACAGCATGGCCAGCTTGTGAATGATCTTTTGGATGCATTGACTTTGCCTACGCAAGTTGCGATTGTTAAATGTAGTGCGCATCGTAAGGTGACGGATGATGTTGGTCGTGGTAACGCGTTTGCGGACGAGACTGCTAAGGAGACTGCCCGGAACCTTAGCACTCGAATGTATGTGACGAGTTCGGTTAGGTGGCCTACAGAATCGAGTATGTGTGAGGACACTATCGAGAGTGTGAAAGCAATTCAGAATGAGGCCACCGAGACTGAAAAGACGAAGTGGAAAGAAAGTACGGGAAAGTTGGATGCGAATGGTTGTTGGATTGATTTGTCGGATCAGAAAAGATGGTTGTTGCCTGATGCGTATGTGCTGGCCGTTGTGACAATGGCACATGGGTTAGCACATATCAGCGCGAAAGGTATTTGTAAGTTGCTGGCTCCTGTGTGGAAGAATGATGGCATTACGAAATGTGCTGAACGTTTGGTGAAGAATTGTATGGTGTGTATAATGTACAATCCTGGCAAAGGAACCCCAACTCCTCCTGGCAGTTTTGCTCCCCCTTCGTATCCCTTTGAGGTGATTCAATTGGACTTCATCCATATGGAGCGATGCAATAACCTGAAATACGTTTTAGTTGTGGTCTGCGCATTCTCCCGATGGATTGAGTCCTATCCCCTCAAAGATAATACTGCTTTGTCTACTGCGAAAATCCTACTGAAGGAATACTTTCCTCGGTATGGAATGCCTAGAGTCGTGTGGTCAGATAACGGAAGTGAGTTTGTTGGAAGTGTGATGAAGAGTGTGTGTAAGGGCCTTGGAATTAATCAAAAATTCCACAGCGCCAATCATCCCCAGTCAGCTGGATTGGTTGAAGGGTACAATGGCACCCTTAAACTAAAGTTAGCGAAGATTCAGGCTACGACTGGTCTTTCGTGGCCTGACGCTTTACCTTTAGCATTACTGTCAACTAGGGCGACTGTACACTCCCGAGTAGGGCTTAGTCCCTATGAAATAGTGTTCGGCCGTCCTGCGAATGTGTGGGGGGTTCCTAGGCCAGGAATGTTTTCTGATCTTGAGTACCCAATGTTGATCGATTATCTACATGACTTGACTGCTAAACTGAGGTTAATTCACCAACAGGTTTACGACGCATTGCCGACGCAGACAGAGGGTCCAGGCCACCAGCTCCAGCCCGGAGACTGGGTGGTGACAAGGAACTTTTCACGCAAAAATAACCTGGACCCGAGGTTCACCGGACCCTATCAAGTGCTCCTGGCCACGAGGACTGCCGTTCGTCTCGAGGGACGTAAGAATTGGGTGCATGCTACGCACACCAAAAGAGTCCCCATCCCTTTGCCGGCAGACCCGTGGGTAAGGAGAGGCATTGCGTCATCTGAAACAGAAACCTTGCCGGCGTTTGTGCCTTTTAGCGACGCACAGCTTGTTGAAGAACCCTCAGCGCAGCAGAAAGACATTGTCGAACAATTAGCATCAAAAGACTCAAGACCAGAACACTCAACTGATCAGCAGGACGCTGTCTCTTCAACGGATCCTTTGTTTGACGAGCAGACACGTCCTGGGAAAACCCGATACTTTTTGCGATCTCGCACTAAGGACAAATAAAAGATCTTGCCTTGCCGTATTGACAACTGCATTATCCCGTTTTCCCGTGATCAGTTTTGAATTTTCGTATTACTGTAATTATTTTTGTATATATATATATTGAACTTTATTCCTTGTATTTTTGCTTCCACAGCTGAGAGACTTTGTTTTTGCATATACACATATTGTGCATTAAAGGCCGTAGGGCCGCGCGCGTACTTCCTTCTGGATAGTAGGTCTTGACGCTAGGTCAAAGGCCGTCGGTTCCTGGGAACTCCTAGGGATTGACTATTGCTGCACAGAACGAAGTGCGTCAAGAAACGTTGCGGACGGTCGTAGGGAATGGCATTCTCGAAGCTGAATGATTTGGAGGGAGCTCAAGTCTACAGATTCAAGCTGCAGCAACTCAGTCGTACCAAATGTTTCATATTCCAACTGTTTGTATTGTTCTTGACTGCTTCTGCATTATTGGCGGGTGGGGTGTATTACACGATGTCTTACTTCTTACCTGCTACACCTACTCCTACTCCTCACCCTAATCTTACCTCTACTGCTTCTCCTCATTCCTTTCATATGTTACCGGAACACGAGCAGGCTAGACGTGTAGAATTCCGCAACAATTCCTTTATTCAGCTCCTCCATCAGCATCAGTTAGTGGTTAACACTACCAATTGTTGGGTGTGTGGGTTGATGCCACATACTACAGATAAGGGAATTCCATATCTGGTGTTACCGTATAGTTCCCAAGGGTCAGCTCGAGCATTTCAAACAATGTTTCGAAGTGCACTGGGTTTCCACCCCATTCGAGAACCACGTTCCCCCTACTCTGGTCCTACCTCGTATCAAAAACCTTTGTCGATAGCAATAGAGGATTTAGATAGTGAGATCTATGATCCCTCGCTTATTCCTGAAGAAGAGGTACAAGCCTATAGAGTCCTGAGTAGAGGTGAATATAGTGTGTTCACTAGCGAAAAGCAGCTTAAAAGCTCGCCCCCGATATGGGTCGTACCCCACACTGGTAATTTTTGTCTTATGGGTCGTGGCCGAAGATCGCAAGCCCGACTTGGAGCAAGTGCTTGCACTGAAAATTACATTCTGCCGATGTCCTCGTCCCCTGTGTTTCTGGCTGCCAAGGGTACATACTTTATCTGTTATGATCGTGCATACACATGGTTGCCCGCTGACTTCATGGGCTCATGTTTCATTGCAAATCTGTTGCCTCCGACGTTTACTGTAGATGCCGATTATCATAAGACTAGAGTTGTACGAGGCGTAATTAGCGAAGAGGATACTGCCGGTCAAGAGGCAGGAGACTTTTTCAAGGGTTTCCTCCCGTTTTGGGGACCTATGGTCAATAGTAGGAACCTGAGACAGTTGACTCGGGTGGTAGAATCAACAGCTAATATTACTGCCAGTGCCCTTGGTAATATCACCACAGAACTTCAGGCGGAGAGACTTATGACGTTACAAAACCGTATGGTTTTAGATGTCATCTTAGCAGATCGAGGTGGGGTATGTAAGGTGATCCATTCGAGCTGCTGCATTTTCATCCCAGATAATGCTCCTACTGTCTATCAAGCCATCTCGAGGTTGCATAAGATCTCCGAATCCATACACGTGGATGTAGGGGATTGGACGCTACTTGGATGGTTTTGGGGCCTGATGTCGACTTGGGGTTGGAAAATTCTGATGATCATCGGAGTCGCTGTAGTGTTCCTGTTCACGTGTTGCCTTTGTGTGCAGTGTGGTCCTGCCTTATGTGGCCTCTGTGCTACAACGTGTATGAGACAACCATCTGTTACCAAGGGGACTCGGTTGGACAGAGCTATGCTACAGCAACATCTCGATGGTCTGATGAATATCGAATATGATTCCGACTAGTGCTTGCCTACATGAGGGCAAAAGGAGCGTCTGAGGTTCCGTGACAATTGTAAGTGGTGTTTTTCGACTCGTACGAATATGGTCGAGTCTGGTATCTATGAACCGCAAATGACGAGTTTAGTAAGTGCGCGCAGTTTCGCTGTGCTAACTTAAACCGTTCGTTTGTTATGTGGGTTTTCCATCTGTACCCACGGGTTCCATCTTAGATACGGCATCCATTTTGTCTCTTGCCCTCAAGTAGCCAGCGAACGGACGTTGTCCGCTTCGCGACCCTGGGACTCCCAAAATATCCGCGGAAGACACATGTTCTTTATGAGTGTCTTTATGACGAGGGGGTTGCTACTGTAAGGCAGATGGCGCCGCTCGAGGCTCATCTTGCCGCACGGACTTATTGTCTCAGCCGTGCATCTCATTAGGCACGTCCCTTTGATGCCTGTATCTCGTGTTTCCCGATACCTCCCCTTTTACACCCTTTTCGATCTCCCCACTGTCTCCGTCTTCCTCTACACCTGTCCTTGTTCCTATTTCGATCTGTTTTACTGCTGATTGGAATTTGCTAATGGTGGGAAGATGGGTTTTTACAGTTGGGAACCGCCAAATGCTTCCGCGCTTATGTTCCGGACATCATGTGTTTCAAAGTGACCAAAGCGACCCCTCTGGGGGATAATGGTGGGAACCGGGTTGTAAACTTTTGTGTTCAATGTTATCCTATGGGTAAAAACTGTATAAAAGGAGCGATCCACAGAACCAATTTGAAGCAGTCTCCCCAAGTTGCACGTGGTGTACTTGTCGTGATCTCTGTGTTCCCTGCAGCAAATAAACCTTGAATCTTTGACGTCGAAGGAAGTGTCCCGTGTCTCTGTGATTCGTACGCCGGAGCAGGTTACCCACGAAGGTTTCAGGTGTTGTGCCCTGGCACCGCTGGGTCTTAAAGAACCCAGTCCTTCAAGTGCATCCTGCTCGATACAGCCCTAGAACTCCCTCCAATAGGTGACTTTCGAGATGCATTTAGCTTTGTAGATCTGCAGGGGTTGCCCCAGTCATTCTGTTCCTAGCCTAGTGGCAAAATTAAAAACAATGGCAACTGCCCTAGCCAGATCCCCTTCCTTTCGGCTTATCAGACGGCGCCAGTTCAAAGCAGCGTCAAACATGACCCCAAGTAGGAAAAAACATCAGTCTTGGGAATAAACATGGCCCCTATTGTGAAAGTATAAGACTTAATTGGTTTAGGTCCCACCTGCATAACAAATTATCTGTTGTGATTAACCAACAGATCCAAGTCCTCCATATAATGTACAAAAGAATTCAACAGAAGTTGGAGGCCCCTTGCTGTCCTTGCCATAATTACATTGTCATCAGCATACAGGAGGATAAGCAAACTTTTGCTTGCTCACCTCAGGACAATTAATTTTTTATTCAGTTGGACCTGTTCCAAGTTGTTAATGTACAATTTAAAAAGAAAGGGAGCAAACATACACCCCTGACGCACACCCCTTTGGATGGGGAATTCATCAGTCACTTTAAGGTCTTTAGAATAACAAACTGCGGCTTTAGTATTGCTGTGGAGATCCCTTAAAAACAAGACAATATCTTTGTCAATACCAATGGAAAGCATCATCTGCCAGAGCTTAGATCTGTTGGCTCGATCAAACGCTGAGGACAGATCTTTAAAAGCTAGGTAGATTGTACTTATTCAAAACCCTTTATAAATCTAAACACTGGTCCATTGTTTAGCATCTAGGGCCAAAGCCGTATTGGGCCTCAGCCAGGATATTGTTATCATCTGTCCATTTCACTAGCCTCTCTAATACCATACGACCCACCACCTTTACCACAGATTTCAAAAGAGAGATGGGCCTGTATTTTATTTTTATTTTTATTTTGAAAGTTTTATATAGCGTGAACAAGATCTTTGCAGATATCAGAGCGCTTTAAACAGAAGGGGTGCGAACAGGAGAGTGAGTAACAGGCCAATTAGTCTTAGCGCAATTGAGGTAATAAGTGGGGTAGGTACATGAGGGAGCATAGTCAAACAGGTAAGTCAATAAGGCTAACAGTACTAATAGGTGGTAGCAAAGACAATCATGTAAATCGATAATACAGGTAATAAAAATAGCAAAGGGATCGAAATAAGTAGTACAGTTAAAGAGTCAGAGATAATAGTTCAAGTGTATTTAGCCATGAGGATAGCTTTTACTTCCTTCTTAAAAAGTGTGGTGGAGGAGATGAGCCTGATTTTGGGAGGGAGAGAGTTCCAGACCTTGGTTACCATTCCTGAGAAGGAGCGTTTACAGGTTTTTTCCTTCCGGAATCTTCGAGGCTTCAGCAGAAGATTATTTGCGCTTCTAGTGTTTCTGGTGCCGCCAGAAATTGTCAATTTCTGAGTTAGGTAACCGGGTGAACTCAGGTGTACCGCTTTGTGTGTCATGCAAGCGATTTTCAGATGTATTCTGGCTTCAAGAGGTAGCCAGTTCAGGGATTTCAAGTCAGGGGTAATATGTGAATTCTTTTTTGAACCAGTGATAAGTCTAGCCGCAGCGTTTAGAGAAGCTCTTAGAGGTGCGATAGTAGTTAGGGGGAGTCCGCAGAGGGCGATGCTGCCATATTCTATTCGAGGGATGACTAGTGATTGTACTGCAATTCAGAAGTCTTTGGCTGGGAGGAAGGGTTTAAGTTTCCTCAAGGTATTGATTTGGAAGTTCGCTCCCTTAGTTGCCTTGATGATATGTTGCTGCATGTTGAGATTGGTGTCAAGTGTTATGCCTAAGGATTTTGCTGAGTCCACGATAGTGGGTTGGACATTGAGTGCGGTTAGGTGTTTAAGCCAGATTTGCGTGGTAGAGATCTTCGCTGGGGGTGAGATTAGAAGGAACTCTGTTTTCAGAGCATTGAGTTTGAGATGATTATCAGCAAGCCAGGATTGGGTGCTTCTGATCGTTGAGTTCGGGAGCAAAATGTCTTTGGGGGATTGTAATTTGAGATAAAGTTGGGTGTCACCGGCGTACATGTGAAAGTGTACATTAGATGCTTGTAGCAAGGTGGTGAGAGGTTCCATGACTAGGTTGAACAGTGTTGGGGATAGTGAGGAACCTTGGGGGACGCCTAGCGATACAGGTATTGGCGATGACATCAGGTTGTTGCTCTTGAATTTCTGCGTCCTGTTGTGTAGAAAGGAAGTGAACCACTTGAGAACAGTTCCAGATATACCCATTCTTGTGTTTAATAGTTCGAGTAAGTTCTCATATTTCACGGTGTCGAATGCTGAAGAGAGATCAAGAAGGATGTGGAGGCAGGTGTTGTTTTAATCTAGGATTTGAAGTGCATCGTCCCTTTTGGGAAACAGGCACAATGGTAGATAAGGCCCAGAAGGCCGGGCATCCAATCTTTACTGTGGCATTGATAATTGAGGTAAGTAGAGGCACCCAGATATCCAGGTTTGAGATATGGAGATCTGGTGGAATCACATCAGGGCCCGGCACTTGTTTTTTAGACAATCCCATAATATCTGCTTTCGATTCCTGTTCTGAGAATATGGCCTCGGATTTACCTACAGCAATGTCCTTAGCTTACCTTGAAATGGGATCAGACTGAAACATACCCTCAAAGTGGCTTATCCAATCATGCTCAGGGATGTGGGTGTCCAGAAAATTGTCACAATCTCCTACCAGGAATGGACTATTAATAATGCTCCAAAACTTGGAGCTATTACTCAGGGTGCTTGACTCTACTAGCTCTGACCAGGCCTCCTTCAAGGCCGACCTACGTCTTGCAAAGTCAGCCTTTTATTGTCTATGACACCTTTTGATGGCCAGGGGTTTTCTTAGTGTGGCATTCAGGACCTCCTTCAGTCTCCTGGAGGCGCGATAACATTCAGTGTCAAACCATCTCGGGCCTGAGTGCGAAGAACTCCCACCGAGCACGCAATAAATAGGCTATAACTCCAGAGATCAATCAATCAATCAATCAATCAATGCATTTATATAGCGCACTACTCACCCGGAGGGTCTGAAGGCGCTTGGGGAGGGGGGGTCCGCTACTGCTCGAAAAGCCAGGTCTTGAGCTGCTTCCTGAAGGCGAGGTGGTCTTGGGTCAGGCGGAGGTGGGTCGGGAGGGAGTTCCAAGTCTTGGCGGCCAGGTAGGAGAAGGACCTTCTTCCTGTGGTGGCTCTTCGGATGCGGGGGACGGCGGCGAGGGCGTGGCTGGTCGATCCAAGCTGGCGTGTGGGAGTGTAGAAGTTGAGGTATCTTGGGCCTTGGTTGTGTAGGGCTTTGCGTTCGTGGGTGAGGAGACGGAAGGTGATTCTCTTGTTGACCGGGAGCCAGTGCAGGTCTCTCAGGTGTCCAGAGATGTGGCTGTGTCGGGGGATGTCAAGGATGAGTCTTGCTGAGGCGTTCTGGATCCGCTGGAGTCTCTTCTGGAGCTTGGCGGTGGTTCCGGCGTAGAGGGCGTTGCCGTAGTCTAGTAGGCTGGTGACGAGGGCCTGGGTGACCGTCTTCCTGGTATCGGTGGGGATCCACCGGAAGATCTTACGTAGCATGCGTAGGATGTTGAAGCACGACGAGGAGACAGCGTTGACTTGTCTGGTCATGGAGAGGGAGGAGTCCAGCACGAAGCCCAGGTTGCGTGCGTGGTCTGTTGGTTTGGGTGCGCTGCCCAGGGTGGGGGGCCACCAGGAGTCGTCCCAGGCGGAGGGTGACAATCCCAGGATGAGGACTTCCGTCTTGTCAGAGTTCAGTTTCAGGCGGCTGTTCATCATCCACTCGGCTACATCTTTCATCCCTTCGTGTGGGTTGGTTCTGGCGGTGGCAGGGTCGTTGGTGAGGGAGAGGATCAGCTGGGTGTCGTCAGCGTAGGAGATGATGTTGAGGTTGTGCTGGCGTGCAATGGCCGCAAGGGGGCTCATGTAGACATTGAAGAGGGTGGGGCTGAGCGAGGAGCCTTGAGGAACGCCGCAGATGACTTCGGTGGCTTCTGATTTGAACGGGGGGAGGCGGACTCTCTGTGTCCTTCCGGCGAGGAAGGAGATGATCCATTCTAGTGCTTTCTCCTGGATTCCGACGTTGCTGAGGCGCTGCACTAGGGTCGGTGGTAGACAGTGTCGAATGCCGTGGAGAGGTCCAGGAGGATGAGGGCCGCTGTTTCTCTGTTGTCGAGCAGGGCTCGGATGTCTTCGGTGGCTGCGATGAGGGCGATCTCGGTGCTGTGGTTGGCCCGGAAGCCAGACTGCGAGAGGTCGAGGAATCCGTTTGTCTCGAGGAAGGTGACCAGCTGCTTGTTGACGGTGTTCTCGATGACTTTGGCCGGAAACGAAAGGAGCGAGATGGGGCGGTAGTTTTTGAGTTCGGTGGGGTCCGCTGATGTTTTCTTCAGTAGGGCGCTGAGTTCGGCGTGCTTCCAGCTCTCCGGGAAGGTAGCGGTGTCGAAGGAGGTGTTGATGATGTCCTGCAGGTGGGGTGCGATGACAGCGTCGGCCTTGTTGAAGACGTGGTGGGGGCAGGGGTCGGTTGGAGATCCGGAGTGGATGGAGTTCATCGTGCGTATGGTCTCCTCGGTGTTGATCGGGGTCCAGGCGCGGAGCGTGGTGGTGAGGGGCGTTGGTGCGTTCGTGGGGTGCGTCGGTTGTGTGCTGAAGCTGTTGTGTATGTCTGCAATCTTGTTGTGGAAGTAGGCGGCAAGGGAGTTGCAGAGGTCTTGTGATGGGGTGATGTCGTTGATTCCGGCTTTGGGGTTGGAGAGCTCTTTGACGATGTTGAAGAATTCCTTGCTGTTGTGTGCGTTGTTGTCCAGTCGTTCCTTGAATGCTGTTTTCTTGGTGGTGTGGATCAGTTGGTGGTGTTTTCGGGTGGCGAGCTTGAGGGTGGTCATGATGTCTGGTGTTGGGTCTCTGCGCCAGGCTTTCTCGAGGGCTCAGCAGTTCTTCTTGGAGGTCTTGAGTACGTCAGTGAACCATGGGGCTTTCTTGCTGCCGGGTCTGCTAGGCGGGGTCCTCAGAGGGGCGAGGTCGTCTGCGCAGTTGCTGATCCACTTCGTGAGGTTGTTGGTGGCCTGGCTGGAGTTCGCTGAGCTGGCGGGGGGGGTCCTGGCTCAGGGATGCGGCGAGCTGGTCGACTGTGATCTTGTTCCAGCTTCTGCGTGCAACCTGTTGCTGGTGGTGGTGGGTCGTGTTCTTTCTGAAGCTGAAGTGGATGCAGCTGTGGTCCGTCCAGTGGAGTCCGGTGGCGTGGCTAAAGGCGATGTCCTTGCTGGATGAGACGACGGGGTCGAGCGTGTGTCCGGGTAGTGGGTGGGGGTGGTCACCAGCTGCTTGAGACCGAGGTTGGCGAGGTTGTCCAGCAGGGTGGTGGTGTTGCGGTCGTTGTTGTTCTCCAGTTGGAAGTTGAGGTCCCCGAGGAGGATGTAGTCAGCGGAGAGGAGGGCGTGCGGGCTGATGAAGTTGGAGATGTCTTCGCTGAATTGTGTGCGTGGTCCCGGGGGTCTGTAGATGAGGGTGCCTCTGAGGGTGGTCTTGGGGTCGGTGTGGATCTGGAAGTGCAGGTGTTCGGCGGTTGTGAGGGTGTCGTCGGTGTTGGTTGTGATGCGGACGGTGTTCCTGTGGACGATGGCGATGCCTCCTCTGGTCTGGTTGCCGCGGTCACTCCGGGTGATCTTGTATCCGTCCGGGATGGCGATGGCGAGGAAGGCGACGTCTGGTGATGGTGTATCGAGCAGGTTCCAGAGCTCTACGGCGTGTCTGTGGACGGAGCGGGTGTTGAGCAGGATGCACTTCAGGTGGTTTCTGCTGGTGCTCTGCATGGTGGGTGCGGGTGCAGTGCAGATCCGGATGCAGGTGAACTTGCAGGAATGGCAGCTGAACGGTCCGTGGGTGCGTCTCGGGGTGGCTCGGTAGCATCTCGGGATCCGGCCGGCGTTGAGTGCATTGAGTTCGGGGGCGTCGTAGGTCCGGCGGTTGGGCTGGTGTCCGCGGGGGTCGGGGGTTCTGGCGCTGGGCGCGGTACAGGCGCGGACGGGCGTAGACGGGCTTACCTTTGGCGCGCCTTCGGCGCACAATCGGCGCGCCCGCTGCGCGTCAACGCTGCGCGTTTGCCACTCTGCTATATGTGGAGAGTGGAGGGGCGGAGCGAGGGAGGAGCAGCTGGGAGGCGGGAGCGGGGCGGTGAATGGGAAGGGCTGCAGAGGGAAGGGGGCGGGGCCGCAGGGGGCAGCGGCGGGGATGCGGGGGTTGGCGGGAAGCGCGGCAGGGGCTGGGTGCGACAAGAGGAAAACAATCACAAAATAAAACAACACGGGGCACAGGGAGAGAGACAGAAATTAAACAAGGAGCAATAACACAGGGGAAATACAATCAGAATCGAAAATACAAACGCGGCGCAGGCAGGGCAAGAGCAGCAACAGCGGTGGACCAGGATCACAGCTGCGGGCTGCGGCGGCACTTGGCGGGAACGGGGGGCAGCCTGGGCTCACTCACGCGGAGTGTGCGCAGTGCGTGGGGGTGACCGGCCCAGAGGGACAGAGGTCACTACTCACCACCGCGATCACCTCGCCATATATGTCCCAGTGGGAGGGAGGAGCAGCTGGGAGGCGGGAGCGGGGCGGCGAATGGGAAGGGCTGCAGAGGAAAGGGGGCGGGGCCGCAGGGGGCAGAGGCGGGGAGCGGGGGTGGCGGGAAGTGCGGCAGGGGCTGGGTGCGACAAGAGGAAAACAATCACAAAAAAAACCAACACGGGGCACAGGGAGAGAGACAGAAATTAAACAAGGAGCAATAACACAGGGGAAATACAATCGGAATCGAAAATACAAACGCGGCGCAGGCGGGGCAAGAGCAGCAACAGCGGTGGACCAGGATCACAGCTGCGGGCTGCGGCGGCACTTGGCGGGAACGGGGGGCAGCCTGGGCTCACTCACGCGGAGTGTGCGCAGTGCGTGGGGGTGACCGGCCCAGAGGGACAGAGGTCACTACTCACCACCGCGATCACCTCGCCATATATGTCCCAGTGGGAGGGAGGAGCAGCTGGGAGGCGGGAGCGGGGCGGCGAATGGGAAGGGCTGCAGAGGGAAGGGGGCGGGCCGCAGGGGGCAGCGGCGGGGAGCGGGGGGGCTGGCGGGAAGCGCGGCAGGGGCTGGGTGCGACAAGAGGAAAACAATCACAAAATATAACAACATGGGGCACAGGGAGAGAGACAGAAATTAAACAAGGAGCAATAACACAGGGGAAATACAATCAGAATCGAAAATACAAACGCGGCGCAGGTGGGGCAAGAGCAGCAACAGCGGTGGACCAGGATCACAGCTGCGGGCTGCGCCGGCACTTGGCGGGAACGGGGGGCAGCCTGGGCTCACTCACGAGGAGTGTGCGCGGTGCGTGGGGGTGACCGGCCCAGAGGTGCTCGCAAACACAACCAGAGTGTCAGACGTTTTTTCCGCACTGTCTAAACATGTGGCAGACTCTCTGTTACACTGAGACAATAGGGACTCATGAAAGTGGTCCAGTATAATCTGACTCCAATTGAGTCTCCTCCCCACTTCCACAGCCCTCAGGAACATCCTTGCTCCATTCTTAATTGGCATTACTACCTGAGGCGGTCCGGTCAAAACACACATAACAGGTTTTGATTGCTCTACATGCTTTCCCTTAAGGACAAGTCCCAAATATATATGAAACAAGCATTTGCAATGCAATAGATCTTCCATATGTAAGAGGTAGAGCTATTAGCGTTGTAATGTAAATGTTTTTTACTGATGTATTTTGGAGTGGAGTGGATGTATGGAAAGGCAATTGGGTGTTTTACAATTAATCGAAAAGGAATCGCATTCCTGTACATAGTTTCGGAAGAACCAAGGCTAAGTGCAAAGTCTATCCACATAATTGCAAAGCAATGTTTAACATAAGGAATGCAAAGACTGGAAAACCAAAGACAACAGCTTAAAAACGAACCAAGGTGATCAACTGCTTACTCAGCATGAACATCGGAAATCAACTTTGGTAGAAAACTGTCTGTCTGGAAAACTATCGTCTGACGATGAAAAACAACATATTGCATTCACTTTACGAGCTGACTTAATGGTTATAAATATAGCCAACATTAAAGAGAGGGAGCTAGAGGGAAAAATAGCTAAGGCTCACCCTCCAAAAACTATAATCAAACAAATGGTCTCTGTTACCAGATTCCTGAGAGCCTTGCTAGTTGCTATGAACCATGCACAACGCTCAATATAGCCGCCTTAAAAGAATTTTATCTTAAATTGTATTTGAACATAGATTTAATCGAGCACTTAATAAGCTTACGGGCGCGTGCATCAAGTGATTTTGGAATCGCAAACGGTGCGAATCGCAAAATTCGGCCGATTGCGATTCCAAAATCACTTTTTGGGATGCATCATTCATTTTTCATTTGTCACAATTTAAGAAATCACATTTTTTTTGCGATTTCTCAAATTGCGATAGCATTTAAGAAATCGCTATTTTTTGAGATTTCTCAAATTGCGATAGCATTTAAAAAATCGCAAATTTTGAGATTTCTTAAATGCTATGCATTATTTTTTTTTTTTTGCGAATTCGCAATTTTGAAGGGAAAAATTACCATGAAGTACACCTTCATGGTAATTTGCGAAAAGTTTCAAAAATGCAAATAAATGCATTTTTGAAACTTACATTTTACACACACACATGCCCTTCGGACATGTGTGTGTGTAAAATGTACTTACATGACATTTCAGGGGTGCAGGGGGGGTCCTTTGGACCCCCCCTGCACCCTTGAAATTGCATTCTCACTTTGCGAATCCTTAATTGCGAATTCGCAAAATGAGAATGCCTTCCCATTGATTCCTATGGGCCTCTAGGCCCATAGGAATCAATGTAAAGCGATTCCTTATTTGCGATTTACAATTAAGGAATCGCAAATAAGGAAAATTAAGAAATCGCAAAAACCTTTGTGATTTCTTGTTGCATAGGAATTTGCGATTCCTAAATTGCGATTCCTTAATTTTCGCAATTTAGGAATCGCAAATTCCTACAATGATGCATGTGGCTGGTAGTGAGAACAATGTTATGTTTGGTGTTTAAGCAATGGAAACTTCCTCTTTGTATCTTCTAAAACGTCCATAATGCTACTGAACAATAAAACCTGTGAGGGCCTTACGATAAACTACTATGGTTGGCAAATAAACGTTTAAAGACAAATAAAGGATGCTACTTTTTGCTGAATCTAAACGTGCAGCCGTGTAGCCACTACTATGCAACTCAAAGGAATACATACAACAACAAAAAAATCAAATGTTTCACAACAATGAAACAACACCCTCACTCTAACTAATTACTTATGCATTTATTTATAAAAGATGAGGAAGGTCACTCACTTCAGAAAAGCAACCAATGAAAATGCCATGTCTACCGATGTGCAGCTAGGGTGGCCAACTGGCATGGGCGCCAATTTAGGGTGGTGAGCGTAAAAATTCAGGACAAGGGGTCAACATTCAGGACAAAAATTCAGGACAGGAGGTCAAAATTCAGGACAAAAATTTCGGGGCAACAGGTATGCTTTGCAGATACATCAGTGGATGTCATATAATAGTATATAAATAATAGGCAAGCAACATAAGTACAAGTCACTGCCCTGTCATTTCTCTTAACCCGTCACCACTCCTTCCCTGTCATTTCCCCTGCCACGTCACTGCTCCTGCCCATTCACTGCTCCAGCCCGTTCACTGCTCCTGCCCGTTCACTGCTCCTAGCCGTTCACTGCGCCTGCCTGTTATCTGCTCCTGCCTGTTCACTGCTCCTACCCGTTCACCACTCCTGCTCATGCCTAATCACTTCTCCTGCCCCGTCACTTCTCCTACCCCATCACCGTTCCTGCCCGTTCACTGCTCCTGCCCTTTCACTGCTCCTGTCCTGTCAGTACTCTTGCTCCTGCCTCGCCACTTCCACTGCCCCTCACTTCTCCTGCCCACTCACTTCTCCTGCCCCATCACTTCTCCTTCCCCATGACTTCTCCTTCCCCATGACTTCTCCTTCCCCGTTCACCACAACTGTCAGTTCACCGCTCCTGTCCGGTCTCTGCTCCTGCTCATGCCTAATCACTGCTTCTGCCCTGTCACCTCTCCTGCCCCTTCACCTCTCCTGCCCCATCACCACTCCTGCCCGTCACTTCTCCTGCCCGTCACTTCTCCTGTCCTGTCACATCTCCTTCCCTGTTGCCTCTCCTTCCCTGTCACGTCTCCTTCCCTGTCTCCCTCCTTCCCTGTCCCCTCTCCTGCCCTGTCCCTTCTCCTGCCCTGTCCCTTCTTCTGTCCCATCACATTTCCTGTCCCGTCACTTCTCCTGCCCTGTCACTTCTGCCCCATTCACTGCTCCTGCTTCATTCACTGCTCCTGTCCCGATCACTGCTCCTGCCCGGTTACCGCTCATCCTCATGCCTAATCACCTCTCCCGTCCCATCACCTCTCCTGCCCCATCACCTCTCTTGCCACATCACCTCTCCTGTCCATCATGTGACCTGCCCGCCACGTCACCTGCCCGGTCACTTCTCCTGCCCGGTGTTAGACCTGGCATCATTGGCGTGAGACTCCCTTCCATTTTTAACGGATTGCCTCCTCTGTTTTGATATGTTTATTTTGGGTTTATGCTTTGGGCACTGTGCTACTGCTAATCAGTGCCACAGTGCAAGTGCTCCCTATGGTAAATTGATGTATTCATTGGTTATTCCATGATTGCGTTATTTGATTTATCTCTCAGCCCCTAGTACAGTGCACCATGTGTGCCCAGGGCTTGTAAATCAAATGCTGCTGGTGGGCTTGCAGCACTGGCTGTGCCACCCACAGAAGCAGCTTGTAAAGTGTGTCTCAGGCATACCATTGGGAGGCCTGTGTGCAGTCTAGCACTGCCATGTCGATTTGGCCAAGTGCACCCACTTACCAGCCCCCAAACCTTCCCTTTGCTTTATATTAGACACCCCTATGGTAGGCCCAAGGGCAGGGTGCATTGTAAGTATAAGGTAGGACATGCTCTGATGTGTGTAGCATGTTCTAATAGTGAATTACAGCCATTTTCGTTTTTCACTATTGAAGGCTACCTCTTCTCATAGGCCAGAATGGGCAGTGAGATTATTACACTCTTATAACCCTAACTGACTCAGGGAACATGGTAGAAATTCAAATTTAGTATGCCTGAACTCAGAATAATAAAATAAATATTTTAGTAAAGTTGGTTTTAATATTCTGTGTTTGAAAATACCACTTTTAGAAAGTAGGTATTTCCTTGCCTAACTATGCAGACCTGCCTCTGCTGGGTTGTGTATTCCTTGTCTGGGTTTGTGAGTGACAGGGTTGGGGGATTCCAGTAGACAGGCTTGGGCAGCCCGGTGGTGAATAGAGAGATCTGCATCTCGATAGGAGGGAGGAGTTGCACCTGGCACCTGAATGGGGCTGGGCCTTCCCTCTACAATGCTAGCTCTACCCCCTGTGGCTTGTCTGATGACTTTGCCCTGCACAGTGAAAGGAGAGGAGGAATCATATCAACAGAGTGCTCCAGAGCTGTATCTTCCCTCCCCTGTGCTGGCTCCACCTCCTTGGGGTGGCTGATGTCTCTGCCCTGTACAGTGAAAGGAAGAAGAGAGTCAGGTAAACAAAGTGCTCAGGAACTGGTTTGGACTAGGCAGAGGCCTCTGTGCTTTCAGAGAACAAAGGATTTTGGCGTATAAATATTGGGACCCTGATCCCAAGAAATTAGATCTCTTCTGGACAAGAAACCTTTCTGCCAAGGAGAAGAATCACGGAAGCTGCAGGAGTTGTACTGCCCCTCTGCTAGTGTGCTGTTTGCTGGTTTGGCCTGCAGTGGTTGCTTCATTGCCAAGGCAAAGGAGAAGAAACTTTGTAAGGACTTTCACCTACAGAATATTCTCCAAGGGCTTGAACTGTGCTTGCCTCCTGCTGAAGTCTCAGGGACAAAAGACTTCACCTCCAGCTCCCCACTGAATTTCTTTGCTGGGAATTCTGACTCCAGACACTTGCGTGCCGCTGGGAGCTGGAAGTGTGACGCATTGAGCAGAAGCCTGTCACCGCAGCAGCTGAAATCATCGCAACGCCGGAGAAGTGAGCCTTTGCCGCATCTCCCTGGAAGCATGTAATCATCGAAGCTGCCTGCTGTCGCATCACCTGAGAAGCATGACGCCATCGTTAGAGTCGCCATCGCATCACCGGAGGACCATGTCACAGGGCCTGTCGCGGCTCCAAAGTACAGAGTCGTCGCCAGGCTGCCAGGGCGTTATCGCATCGTCATCGCATCGCATCAAGGCACCATCTTGGGCACCGCAACGGGCCCGCAGGCCGAGAATCTACGCATCACCTCCGCACCGGTAAGAAGCACGAGGCATCCTCTACACTGTGCAAGCATTGAGGCCCGAGGCATCATCTTCCCTGGATCACGGAACCAACGTATCTCCCCTTTTGCGAGTCTTTTGTTTACTTTGCGTTACAAAGCCAGGGTACTTTGTTGAGAACTTTGTCGCATTTACCAACAACTTGAACTAAGCAACTTTAATCATCTTTTAATTAATCTTAAGTGTAGTATAGTGGATTTATGTTGTTTGTGGTCTTGTGTTTAAGTCTATATAAAGAATACTTATTTTTAAAAACCTGGTTTGTGTCCATCTGTAGTGTTTTCACTGTATTACTGTGTATATTCACAAATGCTTAACATACTGCCTCTGAGATAAGCCTGTCTGCTCGTGCCAAGCTGCTAAGGGGATGAGCAGGGGTTATTAAGGAGTGTAATCCTCTTATCCTGACTTAGAAGTAAGGGTCCCTATTTGGACAAAGGTGAATACCATTGCCAACTAGAGACCCCCAGATCTAACATTGGTGGTCAGCGGTGAGGATTTTGACTTTGCATTTGTGTTTCATATACAGTGATTGGTGTACACTACTAGTGAGTGCAGACCAAATGCGACCACATACTTTTTTTAGAATCTTTTTCCTTTGACTGTTAGTTTTTCCTGAAAACTCCCAATTTTTACTACCATGAGTAAAGCAGCATCTGTTGCATCTATGGAGCTTGATTTTGAGGAAGAGAGGTTGGAAACCTACACTGTGAAACAGCTCAAGTATCTCTGCAGGAAACTGAAAGTTGCTATACCAGGCATTTCTTAAAAGGAAGACTACCAAAAGGCGCTGAGGGCCTGGGTAGAAACAAGAAATGTCCCTCACTAGATGGGCAAATTGATAGGCCACTGTTTCCAGTCAGAGGAGGGTTGCCGTCCCCACCTGGCAGCAGTATCTCTTCCAAAGACCTGTACCCCAGATACCTGGAAGACAGGGAGAGAAATAGGGCACTCAAGCTGGAGATGGCTAAGCTTAAGATGGAGAGTTAGAGGGAAACAGAGAATAACAGGTTGTCTTTGGAAAGAGAGAGAATGAGAATGGAGCATGAGAGAATGTTGACGGAGTTACAGATAAAGGCCAAGGGCTTAGAAATCAATCCCTCTGGTGGCAGCGCACTATCTGTGCCTTCAGAAGGCAGGGTACATATTCCTAAGGATGTCATCAAGGATTTCCACAAAGGTGAAGATATTGGGCAGTGGTTTGCAGCCTATGAGATAGCAATGTTGGCCTACCGGGTCCCTGAGAGGGATTGGTGGGCGGGGTTGTGGGGTCGCTTTTTAACTGACAGTAGGGATACTTTGTTAGAATTGCCCAGTACTCATAGGATGTCTTATGCCCACATGAAAGAAGCACTGATGACAAGGTATGGGT